>NW_006921595.1:1584567-1589607 GCF_000298275.1 Orycteropus afer afer
AAAAAAAAAAAAAAAACAACAACCACAATTAAACATCTTTCTGGTATTCTTTGCTTTTAGCCAAGAGCTATATGTTATCCACAATGATATCCCACATTTCACGTCCTCTTCTGAATCTGGTTTGAATTTCTGGCAGTTCTCTGTCTATGCACTAATATGACAGTTTTTTAATTAACTTCAGCAAAATTTTGCTTGCATACATTCAATATTAATGATATCTTCCAAAGATTTCCACATTTTGTTGAATCACAAATATGGATCTTTTCCAGTTGGTTGACCTGGTAGCTGTTTCCCAAATTTATTGGCAAAAGTGAGTGAACACTTCCAGTGCTGCAGCCATTTGTTGAAACACCCCAGTGCTATTCCATCAATTCCTGGACCCTTGTTTTTCACCAATTCCTTCAGTGGAGCTTGGACTTCTTCCTTCGGAGTCATTGATTCTTGATCATATGCTACCTCCTGAAGTGGTTGAACTTCGACAGCTTCTTTTTAGTATGGTGACTCTGTGTATTCCTTCTACCTTCTTTTCATGCTTCCTGCATTATTCAATATTTTGCCCATAGAGTCAGTCCTTCAGTATCACAACTTGAGGCTTGAATTTTTTTCTTCAGTTCTTTTAGCTTGATAAATGCTGAGTATGTCCTTCTCTTTTGATTTTGTAACCTAGAGTTATAATATTATAATACATTATAATACTTTACTTTCTCATTTTGAGTTGCCTTTTTAAATCTTCTGTTCAGCTTTTTTAGTTCATCATTTCTTCCATTTGCTTTAGCTACTATCCATTCAAGATCAAGTTTCAGAGTCTCTTCTGACATCTATTTTGTTATTTTCTTCCTTTTCTATCTTTTTGATGACCTTTTCCTTTCTCCATGTATTATGTCCTGGATGTCATCCTATAATTATCTTTTATAACTGTGCAGTATTCTAGTTTATGTATACTACACATTTTGTTTATTCTTCATCCATTGATGGACACTTAGGTTGCTTCCATCTTCTTGCTATTGTGAATAATGCTGCAATGAACCTGGATATGCACGAATTTGTTTATTATTATGGCTCTTATTTCTCTAGGCTATATCCCTAGTAGTGGGATTGCTGAATCATATGGTATTTTCATTTCTAATTTTTTAAGGAAGTGTCATACCATTTTCCATAATGGTTATACCATTTTACATTCCCACCAGCTCTGGATCAGGGCTCCAATCTCCCCACAGCCTCAACAGCATTTGTTGTTTTCTGTTTCTCAATCACTTTGATTTTTGCAGGAGTGACATGATATGTCATTGTAATTTTGTTTTGCATCTCTCTGATCACTACGGAGCATAAGCATCTTTTTATGTATTTGTTGGCAGCTTGAATGCCCTCTTTAGTGAAGTGTCTGTTGATGTTCTTTGATCATTTTTTTAATTGGATTATTTGTCTTTTTGTTGTTGAGTTGTTGAAGCTTTCTATATATTATAGAGATCAGAACTTTATCAGGTATATATATTATTCTCAAAGATTTTTTCCCAATCTGTAGGTGCTCTTTTGATACAATTTTTGATGAGCCTAAGTATTTAATTTTTACTAGGTTCCAGTTATCTGATTTGTCTTCCATTGCTCATGCATTTGCAGTTGTGTTTGGTAATCTATAAATGAAAATAATTAGATCCCATAGTTCTGTCCCTATTCATAATAGAGCTTTTGAGAGAATAAAATTAAAAATAGATAATTTTAAATACTTTAATACATAGTGAATATTTGGCTTCAAAGGGACTAACTTCTTAGATTTTATCTTTGCCTCTGTTTTTGTAGTCTGTCCAGTTGCTGCTAAATTGACTCTGACTCACGGCTATTCCATGTGTGTCAGAGTAGAAGTGTGCTACACACAGTTTTAAATGGCTGATTTTTTGGAAATAGATTTCTAGGTTTTTTTTTTTTTTCTAAGGTATCAAGTAAGAGGGTGGATGATTATGCCATATAGGGACTCCATAGTCTGTCATTAGCAGGTGATGAATTGAACTGAGGTATGACTCCTCACCTAATCCTCTTTGAGACCAAATGCACATTTGCTGGTCACTATGAGAGGACTAGTTTGTTCAAGTCCACAGACATTTTACTTTTAATATCCACAGTGTGCCAGGAACTATGTAGGATCCAGGAAGGCAGAGGAGACAAAGAAGCACAGCCACCCACTAATACTGTATGACAATCTCAACAGAAAGAAGGCTTTGAAAAGAATAAAATGACCAAGATGACATAGGATGTCAAGAGCCAAAACAGAATGAGAATGATGGAAAGGCAGTGAGAAGTGCAGGATTCTTGCCACTATTTTGGAGCTAGATTGCTCTTCCCTTCTTGCTTTTGCTCTCCACTAAAAGAGAAATCAAGAATAAAACCATCTAATCAACAAAGGGGAGTTCTGGTAGAGTAATGCCTAAGGCACTTGCCTGCTGACCAGAAGGCTGGCAGTTCAAACCCACTAGCCATTCCTTGGAAGGAAGGTTGAGCAATCTACTTCTATAGTGATACCGCCTCGGAAATCCAAGGAGGGGTCGCTATGAGTTGAGTCTGACTCGACAGCACATAACAGCAACAATCAGCAAAGGGAATCCCTGGGTGGCACAAATGTTTAACATGCTTGGCTGCTATCAGAGAGGTTGGAGGTTCAAATCCATCCAGAGACATTTCAGAAGACAGTCTTGGAGATCTATTTCCAGAGAATCGGCCATTGCAAACCCTATGGAGCACAATTCAACTGTGACACACATGGGCTTACCATGTGTCAGAGATGACTTGACAGAAACTGGTTTAACCAGCAAAGAAAGATTTGTTTCTGTAGTTTCCTTGTAAAACTGTAAAAGTTAGCCTGATTCCAGTCAGCTGAATGTTCTTCCCCCTTCCTGTTGGCCCAACTAATAAGAAAAGCAGTCTATTGAGGAAGTTTAGACCTGGTTTTATCACTCCCTGAACAGTTCTGAACAATAGAAGGGGAGGCATTACTATGAAGTTTTAAAACTCATACTCCTTTGAAATTATCAAGTAAGAATTGTCACAGGGGAATGCGGTAAGAATGTGATTTCTCCTTGTTTTACACCACAGAACTGAAAAGGGAGTTGAAGGAGATTAATTACATTCCCTGCTAATCAATGCAAAGACATATTTTTCTGCTTCTCCAACTCATAATTTTTATTTCATCTAGTTTGGGCTTTTTTAGGGTTGCCAGATGTCCCAGTTTCAGTGGGACAATCCTGCGTTTTGAAGGTATGTCCCATCTGCTCTTGAAAATATTTCTGTTCACTGCTCTCTCGTCGACTGTAGGGTTTTTAGAGCTGCCAGCCAGAGTAGGGCTGCTGGAGAGAGGATGATAAATTATTGTAACACTATATTGAAAAAAAAAAAAAAAATCACTCACCACCACCATCGCACACCAGCAAGACTATGAATTAATTCTGCAAGAATTCTTGTCATGAAAGGTGAATCTCCTGGTCTCCAGATGGCAATTTGAAGCTCTTTCTATAGTGGTTTTAAGAAAACACAGAATGGGCAGAAAAGAATGCATCTCTGGACTTGCCATAAAAATACCTGGCCCTTTCATTTTCCAGTAGAAAAACCTTAGGCTGGTTGGTTAGAGAAGAACCTGTTTTTTGAGCACCTGCTCTCTACTTGGGAGTCTCTAGGTGGTGAAAGGTTAATATGATCAACTGTTTAACCAAAGGGCTAGAAGTTTGAGTCCACCTGGAGGCATCTTGGAAGAAAGACCTGGTGATCTACTTCTGAAAAATCAGGCCTGGCAATCTACTTCCAAAAGGATACTCACTGCTATGGAGTCGGAGACAACTCTATTAGGATCACCTAATCTTCCTTCTGAGGAGGGGCTGGTGGGTTTGAACTGCCAGCCTTCTGGTTAGCAGTCAAATGCCTTAGGCACTAGGCTACCAAAAGTTACTGCCTTTGAGAGCCTGGTGGAGAGCAGTTGTACTCTGTATCCATGGGTCACCATGACTCATAGTTGGCTCCATGGTAACCAATTGGGATTTTTTGTTTGTTTGTTTTTATATATTTTTAAACTTGGCCTCAGCCTATATGTCAAGGTCAGTACTATCAGTGTATCCTGACCTTAGGACCATGCAACCAAATTCTCTTCATCCTTAGTATTTTTATGTTCCTCAGTTCTCATATTTAAAGCATTAAAATGGCTACTTCAACGTAGCAGTTATCTGTGAATAGGGCCGCACATTACATTATTAACAGCCATCCATATGTATGGAGGTGAGTTTATTATAACTATTTTAATAATAGACCTTGACAGCAGAGGCCAGCCTGGGCAAACACTGACAGTTGCTGCTGTCCCAGCCATGGAGTACTGTCTGGGAGGAAGGCATTGCAGGGGACTCTGTTATACCAAGAAGCAAATGAGAATGTTTTGGAATACTGCAGCGAAAGGCAGGAAATCGCTTCGTTAATATACATTGTCTGTTCTTCATCATACTGATAGCTTGATTTCTTTCTTTCTTTTCAATATTTGAAGCCTATAGCTTTTTAAATTGTCATATGTGAATGGAAAGACCTCAATGGAAAAAGAATCCATGATTTCCAACTTGGGCCACTGTTAGTGTATTTAAGTAACAAATGTGCAAGTCGAGGGAGATCCTAAAATACTCCTGGCACGTCAGCTGTCATCACTTTGGATGTTTCTCTGGCAGCTCCATCACACAGCCTACTCATTTTGTTGTTTTCTTCTTGCCCCTCTAGAAGGCATTTTCTTTTCTTTTTTCTTTTTTCTCCTTCACCCAAGTTGCTATGTCTCTATCCTCTAGTTACCGGTCTGCCCTCTCTTTCCCACCCTCCGTTGATAGCTATCAAAGAACATTTCTTTTTATTTTATTTTTAATTGTGATTTGGGTGAAAATTTACAGAGAAAATTCACTTTCCATACAGCAGTTCACATACACTGTCTCATGACATTGACTACAATTTACCTCAATGCAACAGCTCCCCTCTTATTTCCTCCCAATAGTTACCGCTTCCCTGTGTCCATCCATCCGTGTACTCCTG
>NW_006921595.1:1589933-1596130 GCF_000298275.1 Orycteropus afer afer
GTCTCATAGTCATATAGGCTGAGGATCGAATGGTGTACCAGTTGCTAGGACTAATTCTTTCCATGAGTCTTTGGTTTTCTTCATTCTTCTTTGCTGTGGATGAGGAGAGATCCATCATTGCATCTAGACGACTGCTTGCAAGCTTTTAAGATCCCAGTTGCTACTGGCCAAAGTAGGAGGTGGAACAATGTTTTTTGTAGTATGTTATGCCAATTGAGCTTGATATCCCCTGTGACTATGGTTCAGAGCCCACAAGTTCAACTACTTGGTTCCTCTGGGTAGCTGGCTGTGACCAAGAAGTGACTACAACCTTGTCCCTTGTCAGCACTACTATACACCTGGAAATTCAGATCATACTAATACACTTATAGGACCATTGTCTGCCAACCCTATACATGGTCTTGGGTATACTCCTTTCTTCACAGATATACCTAATATTTCAGCCTGTCCACCCATCTATCCACTCGTATACCCATGTTTGCCTTCACTGACAACATGGTATATTTCTATTTTTTGAATCTCTTTTAGTAAAGGTGTTTTCTCAGAGCAGTGATGAAAATCTTCTTCACACATTCATTGCCATGTACTCTTATCCTTCCCTGCCTCTCTGTGATCAGGATTCTTTATTCTCTCAACTGTAGAAGTACTTTAAGGGGTCAATAAATACCTCACAATTTTTACAAAAATGTGTGTACATGTGCATATGTACATTCCATCGGATTCTCAAAGGGTGTCATAACATCAGAATGATTCAGAAGTATTGCTATGAAATATTTCTTTGTCTGGGGGTTATAGGCCCAAACATAGCAAGGTTGATGGGAAGTGGATACCCCAGGAGTAATCTACTCCACTCCCTTGCTATCAAGTTGATTCTGACTCACAACGACTCCATGTGTTACAGATTGGAACTGCTCCATAGAGTTTTCTTGGCTATAACCCAGCAGATTGCCAAACCTTTCTTCCCTGATGGGTGGGAATCACCAATCTTTCTATAAGTAGATCGAATGATCACAGCCATGAAATTCATACAGACCCAGCCATTTGTATGAGCCATGGACCTAAACCAGATATCGTCTAGTCAATTTCAGCTCATGGTGACCCCATGTGTGTCAGAGTAAAACTGTGCTCCAATGGAGAGGTGGGAAGAGTGTTTTCTATTATGAATTTTTTATATTACCATAAAAAAATTACTTTGGTTAAAAATTCCTCTGTTTTCTCAGCTGCAGAATGGGTCAGTCTGTCTCTCCCATTCACTCCACAGCCCCTTCCTTTCTCTGCAGTCCATGGTCCAGCCACATGGGTTTCATACCAGTTCTGAATACTCCATGCCATTGTGGCCAGAGATGATGTCACCTCTTGGTGTTTCTCTTCCTGTGCTTTTAATAGTTCTATCACATTGTAAAGTGATAACGTATTTACTGCCAGTATGCCTTCTAGATGCAAACTTTTGGGAAGTAGTACCCCAGGCTTAACATCACCAGTGTCCAGCAGTGTGAATGAATAAAGAATTCATAAAGTCTTTGGTGCTAATCAGCTTGTCTGAATTCCCACCCACTCCAGGACTCTGAATAGAGAAAGAGCAGAAATTTGTCTGGCAGGGGGTAAGCTTATAAGGGCATAGAGAATGTGGAATAAAGGTCATATGAGGGGCTTATTAAGGTGCTCTGGTGGTATAGTGGTCAAGGAACTTGGCTGCTAACCAAAAGGTTGGTGGTTTGAACCTACCAACTGCTCTACAGAAGAAAGATGAGGAAGTCTGCTTCCATAAAGATTTATAGACTTGGAAACCCAATAGGGCTTGTTATGAGTCGGAATCAACTGCATGGAGTTAAGTTTATTTTATTTTTTTGAGGGGCTTATTAAAAATACAGATTCCTAGGAACCACCTCAGAGATTCTGATTTCATTTAGGAAGGAGCCCATGAAATTACACATTTAACAAACTCTCAAGTGGTCTTCTAGGCTTGATTAGTCAGCATAGGTGAGGACATGGGTATTAGTAGATTCTGTGACAACTGCAGTTCTCTTCCTGAGTTCAAAACAGTTCCTCAGAGCACTGTAAAGCTGAAGGAGCCATTGAATTTTCTTCATTGTCCCCCGAGTGGTGCTGTGCTAATTGGCACAGCAATTGGCCCACAGGTGGGGCTTATGCTGTGGGTATAGGATGGCCAACACCTAGGATTTCTATGAGGTAATGTCTGGCAAATGTCTGGTAATGTTCTCTCCAGATTTCTGTGCTCATCCTGGTTTTGGGAGTGAGCCTTGTTCAAAGTCGGGAAGATATGGCTGAGTTCCAATGGTGTTTGTCAGCTCGTACACAAAGCACCAAGATTTCAGAATGGCTGGCAGGTTCAATTACTCAAATAACCATTTCCTTTCTTAGTTGTTATTTTTAATTACATATGTAATGCACGTTCTTGTAGATGATTTTTTTTAAAAAAAGCATATAAACAAAAATAATTTTTAAAAGTCACCTGAAATCACACCGCCTACAAATAACCAGTTAACATTTAGTGTATATCCTTAAAAGGATACTGTTGGCTAACTTGCTTTTTCTCATTTAACAATATAACAGGAATATTTTCCGTGTTAAACCCATTGCTGTCGAGTTGATTTCTACTCATAGCAACACTATAGGACAAAATAGAACTGCCCCACAGGTTTCCAAGGCTATAATCTATACAGAAGCAAATTGGCACATCTTTCTCCAGTGGAGCAGGTAGTAGGTTGGAATCCTGACCTATTGGTAAGCAGCTCTGAGCTTAATCACTGTACCACCAGGGTTCCTCATTTTCCATATTACCAAAAAAAAAAAAAAAAACTAAACCCACTGCCATCAAGTAGATTCCAACTCATAGCGACCCCCATTGGGTTTCTGAGGGGGTACATCTTTAGAAGTAGATTGCCCTATTTTCCTTTCACGGAGTGACTACAGGGTTTGAACTGCCAACCTTCTGGTTAGCAGTCAAAATGCTTTAGGCACTGTGTCACTAGAGCTCCTATTTTCCATGTTAGTAACCCCAAAGAAAACTTTAATGTCTCATGAAATGGAATAATTCAATAAACCATGGTCTATCTATAAATGAAATATGCAATTACAAAAAAATGATTTTGTGGTGATTTTCCATGTTAGTAATCACAAAATCTTTTTTTTATTGCATGATATTTCATTTATAGATAGACCATGGTTTATTTAATTATTCCATATTATGAAACATTAACATTTTCTTTTTATCTCTTTCTAATTCTCTTTGGCTTTAGGCCAACTCTGCAATAAGCATTCTTATAGTTGCTCACTTGTCCAGTAATTAAAGGATAAATTCCTAGGAGTAGAATGTCATAGACAACGTTTTTCTAGAGCCTTATAATTTTTGATTCTTATTGCTTTCTGGAAAGATGTCTCATTTTACTCACACGTCCAGTGAATGAGAGGGATGTAGACCTTTCCTGCTCCTCTGAGTCCTCTGAAAATTTGCCCTACTGATAGCCAGGAGAATTCTGTGGTAAATTAGAGCACCAGCCCTACACCCTAAGGGAGGCAGAAAATTGTGACTGCAGAATACTTTTGCAGAGTGGCCATCCATTTTGTCTTATTTTATAACAGAGCATGCCTTGGTTGTAGGGAAAGTCTACTCATTCTCCTCACCTCTACCTCTTGGGTTTGGGACCCTTGGCATTTACTGAAATTATTCAAGAATTAAGAATCCTTGAGTGGTATAAATGGTTAATCACTCAGCTATTACAAGAAAGGTTGGCAGTTTTAACCTACCCTGAGGCACCTTGGAAGAAAGGCCTGGTAATCTGCTTCTGAAAAGTCACAGCCATGAAAACCCTATAGTACAGTTTGACTCTGACACACAGGGTCACGATGAGTTGGAATTGACTCAGCAACAATTGGTTTACCCAAGAATTACAACTCTAAAGGAAAAGACAGGGATGTAGTGTTGGTGGCACTTTAAGCAGTGGCCAGTGTAGTCCCATAATCTCCCCATCTCTCCTTTGCACACTGACAATAAGGGTCTTTTCCTCCTGTCACACAGAGTTCCCTAGGTTTGGGCAGTGGAAACTGTCTGGGCTGCTTGCTTTACCCCAGGGTCAGTTGTGAGGGTCCCAAGAACCTTTATAGAGAAAATATTGGAATATGTGCTGGCCTAATAGGAGAAAAGGGAAAATAGGATTACCCTGACCGATCCTAAAATTCTATATGGCCATGAGATGAAGATAGAGGGAATTCACACAATTAACAGGGAACACTGGAAGTCACAGGCATGAACCAACCAAAGAATCAGAAATAAAGACAGGAAAGGTGATAAAGGAGACCAGAAGCAGCTTGCTGCTTTGGATACAGAGTTCAGAACCAGAAGCCAAGGGTCTAAGAGCAAGGGCAAGTGGCTGGAGGGCCTGGACACAGTCAAGGGTGTTTTGTTGCTGTTAGCATTTACTTTTATCAGCCTACACAGACATGGTGCTTGGGTGGTCTCACACTGTCTCCAGAGACGCACAGGCTTCTACCCAGATCTTCTGAGTGCACAATATTATGGTCATTATAAAGTGGCCAAGCAGCAGAACTGGGCTGCAGCAGCTGGAGGACATGAGAGGGAAGTGGAGTATTTCACAGAGTTAGACTGTATATGTATATGTATATGTATATGTGTATGTGTATGTGTATGTATATGTATATGTGTATGTGTATGTATATGTAGGGAGCTCTGGTAGCATAGCGTCCAAGGCACTTGACTGCTAACCAGAAGGCTGATGGTTCAAACCCATCAGCCACTCCTTGGATGGAAGATGGGGCAATCTACTTCTGTAGTGATACTGCCTTGGTAACCCAAGGAGGGGTCACTATGAGTTGGGTCCGACTCGATGACACATAACAACAACATCATGTATATGTATATGTATATGTATATGCATATAAGTATATATATATATATATATATATAAATGACTCTGGCCAGGGAAAGATCCATTTTTAGATCAAGAAAAGCTGTGTGCAAACACTCCCACCCCCATTTCTGCAATTCAGAGTAGAGTAGCAGCCGGGCACAAGCCACAGAAACAGAGATTAACCAATTAGCAAAAGGTACTCTGCCCAAAGCATTAAGGCCTGGCAGGCATTTTAACCAAGTGTGACAAGAATAAGAAGGGGGTGGACACGGGTAGGTAGAGACCATACCCTGTGTACTCCAGAGTTGTCTACCACATGAGTGTATTTGTCCCACAATTTTTAAAAAAATGAAACAAATTTGTTCCTTAAATAATTTTCATAGAATTACATTCTGTTACTATACAATATTGAATGAAAATTGCACAGAATATAGCATTATGTATATGGAATTATTTTAGCTATGCAAAAATGTTTATACACATACATAGAAAAGGCTTTGGAATGAAATACAACAGTGTTTTACCAGCATAGAGGAAAATGTGAACTTTTGATCTATTTTCTCAACTAATACTGCCCATTCTTCATTATTGGTAACAAGTATCTAGTTTAAGGAAATACAGAGCAACCATCCCTGAAGTGCTTAACACCATGTGTGTGAACCCAAGTGAGAGCATCCATGTGGTCTGGAAAAGAGAACAAAAGGCAAAACACCAAACAGAGCAAAGCCATATCCCTAGCCAAGTGTCAATGAGAATTACTGAGTCCCTGGGTGGTGTTAACGATTAATGTGACTGGCTGCTAACCTAAAGGTTGAAGGTTCGAGTCCACTCAGAGTCACCTTGGAAGAAAAGCTTGGTGATATACTTCTGAAAAATGAGCCATTGAAAATACTCCAGAGCACAATTCACTCTGATACATATGGGGTCACCACAAATTAGAATTGGCTCCCAGACAACTGGCTTTTATTGATAGTTTCTTTAGCTTTTTCTTATTTTTTTATTGTCATTTCTTCCAAATATTTGTAGCTTGCTAACCTGTTGTGTCCTTTCTCAACCGAACTAGGAATCAGTCAATTAACCAGTTGACTACAATGCAGCAGAAATGGCAAAGAATGGCAGCAGGAATACAACGATTACTCTTAGGTTAACTGAAGAGTACACAGCAGTTAGTTCTTATCCCATGATGCAGATTCATCTAATCTGCTTTTTTTTTTTTTTTTTTTTATTAGGATTTGGGTGAAGATTTACAGAGTAAATTCACTTTTCATACAGCAGTTCACATATACTTTGTCTCATGTCATCGACCAA
>NW_006921595.1:1605305-1622751 GCF_000298275.1 Orycteropus afer afer
ACTTCTGTAGTGATACTGCCTCGGAAACCCAAGGAGGGGTCGCTATGAGTCAGGGCTGACTTGACGGCACATAACAACAACAACAACATGTGGTGCAAATAGTTTGCACTCAACTATTAACCTGAACGTTGGAGGTTTGAACCCATCCAGCAGTACTATAGAAGAAAAAGCCTGGCAATCTGTTTAGGTTAAGATGACAGCCAAGAAAACCCCATGGGGCATTTCTACTCTGTAACCTATGGGGTCACCATGAGTCAGAATTGCCTCAGTGACAATAGATTTGGATTTTGTGTGTGTGTGTGTCTTTATAATCCTCTAGTTTAAAAATCCTTTCAGGTATTGTTAGAAAGATATGTCCAGAGTGGTGGTCAGCTGAGAGACAGCATGGATAGGCAGAAAAGAGCCTAGATTATGAAGAAAGAGTTGAGATTTAATACCAGCCCCCACCCAGCCTTGCCCAATTACCAGCTGTAATGTATGGGACAAGTCACATACATTCTTTGGGCTTCAGTTTCCTCATTTGTAAAAGAGAGATACCTAGCTGTGGTGGTGTAGTGCTTGAGGCATTTGACTGCTAACCAGAAGGCTGGTGGTTCAATCCTACCAGCCACTCCTCGGAAGGAAGATTGGGCAATCTACTTCCATAGAGATACTGCCTCGGAAACCCAAGGAGGGGTCGCTATGAGTCAAATTGACTTGAGGGCAGTGAGTTCTTTTTTTTTTTTTTGATCTTATAAGTAAAATAATTTCTATAAACTGTGTACTAGAGGATCCAGCACATAGGATGAAAGTTATCATATTCTTACCTGCCATTGTTCCTTGCTGTAAACTAGCTGCCATCTAGTGTACACCAACTTCATGTGTGTGTCTGAGTGTAACCGTGCTCCACAGAGTTTCAGGGACTGATTTTTTTTTTTTTTTAAGTAGATCATCAGAGCTTTCCTCCAAGGTATTTGTGAGTGAACTCAAACCTCCCACTTTTATAGATCAGCAGCTGAGCACATTAACTGTTTCTATCACCAAGGGACTATTGTAGTAAATTCTATTCCTAAGATGACTCTCTTAAAGTAGAGCTCCCAAGCCCAGAGCCTGGAAATGTAAGAATTTTGTTGTTTTCCTTCACTGCCCTTACCTGCACCTGCCTCTGGATTTCCCTCTGCAGAATTCACTCTGAACTAGCTTTTCCTCCACCAGTTCATCCCTACAGACCGAAGCTTTAGCTTTGCTGAGCACCGTATTTTTCCCTTACCACTCCAGTGTGGGTGCAAAGACAATCGTATCTTTCAGATCTTTAGAACAGCTTTTAGAAAAATGAATTGGTATTCAGAAACATCATCACCTGATGTGAACCTTTCCTTTACTTGATAGCATTAAAAAGTAGCAAATGTGTTGCTGCTCTTAAAGATACAATCCATGAGCTCTGAATTTCCAAAGATTAATTTATGTGGTTTGAGTTACCACATCCAATAATTAATCTTTTCCTTCAGCAGTCCTTTTTGTTCTTTTTCTACAAAAAAATAAGAATTTTCTGCCTGACCATCAAGCTAGATCAGATGAAGTTTTTTCCCTACCTCTTCAATAGACTCTACCATTTACCTTCAAATTCTAGGTCTAAACAACTGAACCTTTAATACCACTTGGAGCTGCAGTTTCATATGTGGATTTCTGATATAGTATTTATCAAAACTACCCTCAGTAGTTCTGTTTACCTATAAACATGCAAGTCTTACCTACACTGTCATGTGTCTGAAGACACTTTTCCAACCACTTCAAGTTGTTTGAATTACAATGACAACAACAGCAGCACTGGTCATTTTATCACCAGATCAAATACCTTTTGAAGAACAATAGAGGGTAAATAAATATTCAAGAGATCTCTTGCAACCATGAAGACAGGAATCGGTCCTCCGTTGCCTCTTGCTCTCACATTCAATATCCATATGCAATTCCACTTTAGTGATCATAATTAATAGGCTCAGCTGCTAACCTAAAAGTTGGGGGTTCAAGTTCACCCAGAGATACCTTGAAGGAAAGCTCTGATGATCTACTTAAAAAAAAAAAAAAAATCAGTCACTGAAGCTCTGTGGATTCCTCAGCAGCTGAGAGCAACTACAAGCACTTAGACTATTTTAAAATTCCAGTATACTAAAAATATAAATGCCAAAACAGGGTCATAGTAGTTATGGTATATTAAAAATATTTACTTTTAACAAATTTATATATTTTACACTAGAAATACATTGTAATGCAATCACGTTGTTCACAAGTGCTGATAGTAATAAAAATAATAACAGCTCACCTACATTCATTGAGTGCTTACTATATGCTAGGTACTTTCTAAAGCACTTTTCATTTATCATCTCAGTTAATCTCTCTACTAACCTTATAAAGTAGACTCTATTATCCATGGTTCACAGAAAAGAAAATTGAGGCACAGAGATATTCAACTTGTTTGTGGTGATAGAGAACAGAACACAAATTTTCCACGTTAGGCTGTCTTCTTCCCAATGTTGTCAGTGTACTTCAGTTCAGTATAGAGACTATATGTATAATCTCAGTTAGAGATGGGAACATAAATCAAAATTTGAGATCTGGACCATGCATCCCTGTCCTCTCATCTCATCTTCCATTTTTGATGATGTAATTTTCAATAATGAAGAGCAAAGAACTCTTAACTTTGCATTAATACTAAGACGCGTACCACAGTGCTCACCAGACACCTGGCCTCTCAGGGAGGAGTACACCTGCTAAAAGCTTCCCTTTGGCTCTGTGTCTCTGTATAGACACACAGCTTTTTAAAGCAGAGAACACTGCCCAAAATTTCTTTGCTTTCTCAGAAGGAGAAACTGTAGCCCAGCTGCTTTCCCAACTCCAAACATCACTCTCAGGCTAAGATTGGGAGCAGGACAAGAAGATCAGGGATGTCACTTTCCTGCTTTGCCTTTTCCCTCAATTCTCTGGCAGACAGATTTTTCACAGACACCTTGCAATACAGCTCAAGATTTCTCATGAGCAGAATGAAGAATTGCATGACTTGATTATTTGTATCTTTGAACAACAGAAGGAGAGAGTGAAAGAAAGAGTAGTGATGATACTTGCTAGTAGCTTTTGGCACCACAGACCATTTCTTCTTAAAATAATCTCTTGCCTTAGTTTCTTTGCCCAGTATTCTTCTGGTTTTCCTCCCACATCTCCCCCTTCTCCATGTGCTATTGGGTCTACCCATTCTGTAAGGATTGGACCCAGGTTTCTTTTCTTCTCTATTTTCTTTGCTTACATGATCTCATCCATGGCCAAAGCATCAATTACCAATTATGCACAGGTGTTTTTCAAAGTCTTATGCCAAGACCACATGCATGTATCCACATACTACTCCTAAAAGACATTTCAGACTCAACTTTTCAAACTTTTGCTCTTCTCACCATGAAACTAGTCCTCTGTCAGTGAATTGCCAGACTTCATCTTATTGTTTCCCAACCCAAGATTCTTGACACATGGTGTTCCTTCTTCAAAATTTATGTGTTGTATAAATATATACATGCAAATATGTAGAAGTTAGCCCCATTTCATCACTTGCCAAATTTCAGATTCTTAATGACAATTTTAATTCATGTATTGAAGTAGATAAAAGTCAGTTATTAGTAAAAAATAAATATGAAATTAATGTTAAGTTCTTCTGTATAAGTAAAACATTTAACTCAGCACACACTACAGTTCTTTCCATCATAATCATCATAATTACAGCCTTAACAGTAATCTGCCATTGTAAACAATTGGTTGAGTCATGTTTTTTTATTTCTTATTTTCCCATTCAGTGGACAGCTGCTTACACTGATGTTTTCCTGACAGAAAGATACCAATAATTTCGTTGCTGCCACAGGTCAGCTTATCAGCCTGTTTCCTGGGCTGAAAACAAGGATTCAAAGAGATTTGTATATGCCAGTGTATATTTAAGTAGAAGCACATGAAAAAAGATTCCAAAGACCCAATTTCTTCCTTTCATCCAGATGTAACACTCAAGTACAACTTCATCTTTCCAAACACTTTCTAAATATTTAATTTCCCATTTACTTCCACCATCTGTATCCAAGATTGGCTATATAATTTGCAAGACCCAGTGCAAAATGAAAATTCAGGGTCTCTTGTTAAAAAAAAAAAAAAAATTATTAAGAACTTAACGATGGTGACAGTGGAGCATTAAACCAGGTATGGGGTCCTTTAAGCACAGGGCCTCTGTCACTGCACAGGTCATACATTCATGAAACCAGCCATGCCTGTACATTTCACACTGAGTATTCTTTTAATTCCTTGTTCTCCATTCACAATGTCCTCAATTCTGAAATTTTCATACCTTCACCAGCTTTTCCCTGCATTATGGTATCATGCATTTTTATTCATTCATTCATCAAACACTGAAGGAATGGCTTCCATATGCTAGGACCTGGGCTAACTGCTGGAGATGCAAAGATAAATAGGATATATCTTACTCTTAGGAATCCAGAGTCATTTGACATCATTCTACTGAGAAGCAAGAGATCTAGAGAATAACCTTGTAGAAGTTACAATCTTGAACCTCAGATTCACCAAGCATATCCTAATATGATGGGACTACATTACCTCATACATCTCTTGGGGTTCTCTCACTTAGTGATTAAAAATGACAACTGCAAATTCGACCTGGAAGTTATTCTATAATGTTCCTCAAATACCTTTACTTTTTTTGTCATATATTTAAGTGTTTGTCCATAAATTTTTTGGAGATGTACAAGGTGGCTGCGCTGGAACCAGTAAGGAATAGGAATATAACATCACCCACTGCCAAATGCTTCTTTCCACCATTATTCATCTGCTAAAGGATGGCTTCTCTCCACCTCCACATGAGCTCGTTTTCTACTTCACCTACCTGTCTGTATAAGTTAAAGTTAACTTCTAATTTACTATATTACCTAAGAAGCTAAGAAAGTAAGTTCAAAGTCACACATATGCTGCTTTCATTTTAGATAATTACATGCAATAATAACCTACATCTGGGTCATGCTTTATAGGTTTCAAGAACTTTTATTTAAATTCTCATTTGAACATTCAACATTCATGTGAATTAGAATGAAACAAAGATTAAAAAAATAAAATAAAATCATATGGCCAATAAATAGAAACACATGTACCAAAACATTTTCTAAATCTTAGTCAAGTATTTCTACTGATATTTCACGCTGAATCTCCCATATCAAGTCTGTGTGACATTTATCCCATTTTGATTAAAATCAACCCTCATCTTAGCTACTTTTCAATGTGCCCAAATTGTGTTATGCAATTTGAACCTCAGCCTTGTGAAAAAGTAGGGTATTGTTTCATTTCTTCAAAGGTCAGACATCTCACAAGTTCTTTGAACTCTTCAGAACATAGTCCTAAACTCAGAATCAAGAACAAACAAAGAAAAGTCCAT
Organism: Orycteropus afer afer; assembly: GCF_000298275.1. Taxonomy (NCBI): domain Eukaryota; kingdom Metazoa; phylum Chordata; class Mammalia; order Tubulidentata; family Orycteropodidae; genus Orycteropus; species Orycteropus afer. The sequence continues at coordinate 1,610,752 of NW_006921595.1, forward strand.
TAGATGATCCTGAGCAATAAGCCATTAAGTGACATGTCAGGAGGCACTGTTTCCCCGAAGATGTAACAATAGGGGATCATTTAATAATTTAGGTTCCAAGCAGGAAGCCATCATCTATCCCAGTGGATGCTTTTCCCATCAGAAGAGAATGTGAAGGAACAGAGAAGCACAATCAAGGGCAACAGGCCATCACCTCATTCTTTTATTCCAATGAGGACTTAGAACAGAATGAGATGAGGTTGCCACAGGTCATGAAACAGTCCTATGAGTAGGGACCCTGATAATTTAGCCTATGCTTTCAGCCCAGCTACAAATATGTGATGCAAGAAATCAAAGGAGAAATAATGACAAAAATGTCATTCCATCACATTATCACAGTCACTTGAGAGAGTATAGACACAGAAAATCCAAGTTAGAGAGACAGAGAGCTGAAGGTTTCCCCAACCATCTCAGGGTAAACTAGCACACTTACCTTGCATTAATAATAATGACTAAAGAGGGAGCTCTGGTGGCATCGTGCCTAAGGCATTTGACTGTTAACCAGAAGGCTGGAGGTTCAAACCCACCAGCCGCTTCTCAGAAGGAAGGTTGGGCAATCTATTTCTGTAATGATACCACCTCGGAAACCCAAGGAGAGGTTGCTGTGAATTGGGTTTGACTAGACAGCAGTGTGTTTGGTTTGGTTTATGAAGCAAGAAAGAGATGTTATGCTAAAAACAAAACAAAACAAAAAAACCCTGATAATTATAATAATGTTAACAATATTAATGATAATAGTGATAATGGTGACAATGATAATGAAATGTTGATTTATTTTCTTCTCCATGTGGTTCACTCTTAGTGAACTAAGATAGACCTGACAGAGAAGGCTCAAGTTGGATCACAGAGATTGCCCATTCTGGCCTACACACTGAGGCAGCATCTTGTTCGCTCTTCCCCAGGGCTATCTGGCTGTTCTTCAGATACACTTCTTCTAACTACTGGATAGGAAGATACAGATGGCTGAGATTCAGGTGTGAACTTAGGTGAGAGAATCAAAAGAGCTGGCTTATTCCAAGCCAGAATCTTCTCTACAGACCTGTATAACTCAGGAGAGTATTTTGTGGTTTGGGTGGTGGTGGTGTTGTGCTATGCTGTCGAGTTGGGTTTGAGTAGTGAATTGAAAAAACAAACATTAAGACTTGCTGCTGTTGAGTGGATTCTGACTCAAAGGAGACCCCATGTGTTACAGAGTAGAACTGCTATGTAGGATTTCCTTGCTGTAACCTATATGAGTTGGGTCCGACTCCATGGCACATAACAACAACAACAACAACAACAACAACCTTTACAGAAGCAAGTAACCAGGCCTTTCTTCTACAGCACTGCTGGGTAGGTTCGAACAGCCAACCTACAGAACAGGAGTTGAGCACAAACCATTTGCACAACCCAGTGAATGATCTTTTAGTAGGTTGAATAAAATGAGTAGAGATTATCCTGTACTAACAGGTGATACCTAGATCCAATGGCAAGTTTCTTCACCAAAAAAAGAAAAGACACAGAGAAGAAGGCCAAAAAAGAGATATAGAGAAGGCCATGTGAAGATAAACAGAGAGGAAAGCCATGGGAAGATGGGAGCAAGGATTGGCGAGATACAACTACATGCCAAGGAATGCTGGCAGCCACCAGACACTAGGAGACAGACATGGAACGGGTTCTCCCCCAGAACCTCCAAAAGGACCTAACTCTGCCAACACCTTAACTCCAGACTTCTAACCTCTATAACTGTGATACATTTCTACTGTTTCAAGCTCCCAGTTTGCAGTTATTTGTTACGGAAACTACTATAGGGTCCCCAACAAGTTCTTATATAATATCATTCCTAATGCCAGTCCTGACTTGAATCAAGCTATCCTCTCTCCTGATTTTGTCCTCTATAAAGATGGTGCTCTTGGAAGCAGTCCTTTGCCAGAACAGACCTTGGTGTGAGGTTCCTGGGACTTTTGGTAACCCTTCAACAGACCAAGGTACAGAAGAGTACAGGACAGCCTACTCTCCCAGGGCTGCAGGTTTAACTAGCAATAGGAGAGGCCTTCAGTGCCTTGTTTCCAAGTCACCCTCTGCAGATCTTAAACTGAAAGCACTACTGAAACCTGTCCATCATGGGTGACCGTGCTGGTATTTGAAATACCAGTGACATAGCTTCCTTTATTCCTAGACTAAAAAAGACTAGGAAGACAGGGCTGGCTATCAACTCCCAAAACTTAACCAAAAAACCCCTATAGATCACAACAGAATACTGTTCAATATAGTGCTGGATGATACTGCTGGAAGACACCACAAGTACCCAACAATGGACCTGAGCATATGCACAGCTGTGAAGATGGTGCAGGACCAGGCAACACTTTGCTCTGTTGTACAACGAATCACCATGAGTCGGAGCCAATTCAACAATTAACAACAGCAACAACAACAGGCTCATTACTACCCTAAGATTTTTGACAACCTATAATAAATTAGGAGTTCTGGTGGTATAGTGCCTAAGGCATTTGACTGCTAACCAGAAGGCTGGTAGTTCAAACCCACCAGCCACTCTTTGGAAGGAAGACTGGGCAATCTACTTCCATAGAGATATCGCCTTGGAAACTAAAGAGGGGTCATTATGAGTCAAATACACTCAACGGCGGTGAATTTGGTTTTGGTTTTATAATAAATTAGACAGTCAGAGGCTAAAGTAGATCTTTTATCTATTTATGTGAAAAATGAATGAAAGACTGTCCCATAAAAAAAGAACCAGAATGGCAATAAAGGGAAGAGCAGGCCCTATCTTTGTCCGACCTAAAAAGGCACCCATCCAAAATACCAGCCTGAAGGCCTTTTTCCCTGAGGATGTGTTACGTTCTCTTGTTTCCAACCTGGCACCGATGTAGTTAAAGCTGCACCATTTGCTGTGTGAGGCTTTGATTCTGCTGACTTTATTTCAAGCAATCAAAAATACCTAATTTGCATTCACATTCACATCAGTGGCCCATATGTTAGCCCTGTTTAAAAGCTATAGGCTTGCATTCATTATGAAAGACTTGGCTCCCCTTCCTTATCTTTTCACTTGAAAATTATGGAGATACTGTTGCCACAAAGGGTTATATTTAGCAAAGACACAGTGTCTCAGTGTACACGGATGTGTCTCTGTGCGGATGTGTCTCTGCCGGTGTCTGTGAGTCTGAAAGGGATCTGATATTTGCACTTTTGTCCAAAAGATCTGATAACTTTCAAAATGGGAAGAGGAAGAGCCACCTCAACCTCTAGCCTTTTCCTATGTGACAGCTCAGCCTCCTACCCAAGACATCATTAAAGCACTGTGTTGCAATATGTCTGTGCACATGATTCTAGACCACACACTGAGCCCCAATAAACAGGCCCCTCTAGAGAGCTGCAGTGAGAAATTCAGTATCTTGAGAAGGGGCCTGACCAGGGTTTGATCTTGGAGTTCAATCACATTCCAGTGAGATTCCATTCACCATTTGAAAGGGCTTGTCCATGTCTCATTCATTTATTTGTCAAAAATTACCCAAGCCCCAACTATGGGATAAGCACTCTTCTATGTAAAGTCACAGAGATTTGTAATGAGGGGTTCCTGCTCTTGAGAAACCTACAGGGGGTGGGGACCAATATGAGACTATGAGATGAGTGTTCCAACAATTCTGACTAATTCTGTTGGATAATTCTAGAATATAGGTATGCGTGCGTCTACTGCCCATCAGTTATCATACCACGGTGGCTTGTGTTGATATGATGCTGGAAGCTGTGTCACCTGTATTTCAAATACCAGCAAGTTCACTCATGGTAGACAGGTTTTAGCAGACTTCCAAACTAAGATAGGCTGGGAAGAAAGGTCTGGTGAACTACTTCCGAAAGCTAACCAATGAAACTCTTATAGATTACAATAGAACATCATCCAACAACAGTGCTGGAAGATGAGCCTTTTAGGTTGGAAGCCACTCCAGATACAAAGTGGCCATAACAGAGGACTCAAGCGTACCAAGGAATGTGAAGATGCACAGGGCTGGACAATATTTTGCTCTGTTGTACATGAGGTCACCATGAATCAAAGCTGATTGGTTGGCAACTAACAACACAGGTATTTGCAAAGGGTTAGTGGTGCACTAAAAGTGAATAATGGGTTCTTCCTGGAGATCCAGAGCAGAGGATAGGCCCTTAGTATGCTGGGAGATGTCAGAGAACTGGAAACTTTGACCTAGGCATTGAAGAAGGAACTCATGGTATTGGAGAATGGATGGGACATAGAAGAATATACAACTAACTGGTGAAAGTGGTTGCCTCATCAAGTGAAAACTTGGGGACTGAAAACAGACATTGGGAAAAATAATCTTTTTATTCTATATTCTTTTGACCTGCTTGGATTTTTATTTTTTCCTATTCTGTGTAAGCAATACAATTTAAAGAAAAAATTGAAAAGATATTTTAATTGACCAGTTCTAAACAACACTCTATTTTAAATGTTTTATCATTAGAGAAGGTAATTGCAGGAGCTGTATCATGGCATCATGTTAAAAAGATCAAATAAAGTAAAGAGATTCAGTAACATGTATGGGAATTTCATACTTATTCATAGTTATTGGTAGCAACAAATTTCTCCAGTGGTGGAGACATCCTAATGAGTTGGAAAAAGTAGTTGAGAAGCACAGAGCTAGAGAGTATGATTCATAGGAGGTATCTAGTAGGGAGTAATGAGAAATGAGAGTGAAGGAACAAGGATGGAGGACATCTTGGTCATAGTGAGATTATGGGAGGCACCCTTGATAAAGTATCATTCCATAAAAACCTGTTCTTCCAAGGTTGGATCAGAAACATGCATGTTGTTGTTATGTGCCGTTGAGTCGGACCAACTCATAGCAACCCCTCCTTGGGTTTCCGAGGTGGTATCACTACAGAAGTGGATTTCCCAACCTTCCTTCCAAGGAGTGGCTGGTAGGTTTGAACTGCTAGCCTTCTGGTTAGCAGTCCAGTGCCTTAGGCACTATGCTACTAGAAACTTACATATTGCCATGTAAATTGCTCAAAATTTCTCATTTTAGTACAAGCACAATTGGAAAGAGAAAGGAATGAGCTGGGCCACTACATAGTCTGGTCTAGTACACCATTCATATCACAGTATTAGGGAATGAGATAGGCCTGTAGTTGTACTGGGAACATCTTTGCAAATGACCCTGAAAAGATTTATTGTGGTCTGTGGGGGTTCTAGACCATTAAGAAGGTAGGGATTTGGGAGAGGGACAAATCTGTGTACAGAGCAGAATTCCCTTTTCAGAAGTCCTGACAATCACTCTTCCTAAGTGACCAGCTATGCACAACTGTCTGTTAGTACTCACTAACCTCTTTCTCCTTGTAGGAATATTTTAATTGGATATATGGCCATGCAACTAGAAACTACATTTCCTACATACCATTACCAGCATTGGACCAAGGAGAATGCAAGGGATTGTGCAACTTTTGGGTCATCTCTTTAAAGATGATTCTGTTTATCCTGGGTCCCTCTTCTCCCCTCCAAACAGCTTGGAAGGTATAATGCCGGAGGCAGCTTTGTAGGTTATGTGTTAAGAATGACAAAGCCACCTGTCAGTTCCAGACCACTTGACCAGTCACCTCCAAATTGTTATATAAGAGTCACTGCATTTTGGAGTCTCTTCTTGTAGTAGCTTAACTCGTACTATTACCAATACAACAGAAGCTTAATAATTACACGAGTGATCTGTGCTCATTATAAAAAATTGGAAAATAAATGCAAGCAAAAAACAACAACAAAAGTGTATGCATGTGTATATATATATGCTATGGATTGAATTGTGTCCCCCTAAAATATGTGTTACCTTGAGTAGGCCATTATTCTCAGTATTATGCAATTATCTTTTATTTTATGATTTGATGTAATTACCCTATGTGTTGCAAACCCCAACCACTATGACTTTAATAAGGCACAATTAGGGGCAGTTATATTAATAAGGCAGGATGCAATTTACTGGATTAGGTTGTATCTTGAGTCAATCTGTTCTTTTGATATATAAATGAGATAAAATGAGCAGAGAGAGGGACCTGATTACACCAACAAAACAGAGCCAGGAGCAGAGTGCATCCTTTGGATTCAGGGTTCACTACTCTGAGATCCTCCTATACCCAGGGGAAGATTTATGCCAAGACACAGGGAGATCTCCAAAGAATGCTGAGCCCACAGATGTTGAAAGTAGACATGGACCTTTCCCCAGAGCTGACAAAGAAAGAAAGGTTTCAGCTAGAGCTCATGTCTTGAATTCAGATTTCTAGCCTCCTAAACTGTGAGAGAATAAATTTCTGTTTATTAAAGTCATCCATTTGTGGTATTTCTGTTATAACAGCACTAGATAACCAAGATAGAATGAGAGGATGCTTTAGCAGATAGCTAAAATGTGGAAGTAATTTTGGAATTAGGTAATGAGTAGAGAATGGAAGAGTTTGGGCCATCTATTTCCATAGTGATACTGCCTCAGAAACCCAAAGAGGGGTCGCTGTGAGTTGGGTCCGACTTGACAGCACATAAAAACAACAAATATTAAAAGCTTAGATTGCCTTGAAGAGACAGTTGGTGGAATTATGGATGTCAAAGGCAATTCTCATGAGGGCTCAGAGGAAGTGAGTTGAGCTGTAACAGATGGTGCAGATGGCAAGAAGCAGCAGCAGAGAAATGGAGGCAGCAGAACCAGGAAACTTGTGTGAGATGGCACAGAAGCCAAACCATGGAGTAAGAAGGTGGAGTGCCTTTGGACAGAAGACTTCCTGGAAGAATGGGGTGCCTCCAGGCACTTGTCAGTAGCACCAAAGAGCTTTGTAGCAATTACCCGAGCAGGGCAGATTCTAGGCCAGTCCAAGAGGCCCAAGCTGCTGAGGGACCAAGTGGCCAAAGAAGCAGGAACAGAAGCTGAAGAGACAAGGAACACAGGAAGCAGAATTGCCTGTCTCAAAGGGCCACAACCTTTGGGGTCTCAAAGGGTAAAATCATGCATGGCCTGCTGGGACTCAAAGGATGAAACCAGGGCCTCTTAGATTTCAAAGAGTCAGACCTTCACAAATTCAGTTCCAGAATGTGGGGCTGCCATTCATGATTTCCATGGGGATGGAGCCACTGCCCAAAGCTGAGGAGACAGGGCTTTCATGCCCAAGGGATGGAAGAACAGGGCCAACTGGGACCAAGGGAGTGGGATCTTCACCCAGTTGTACTAGGAGAATGGGGCTGCCCAAAGGTGAGGAAGAAGAGTTGCCATCCCAGTGAACCTGGAAGGCAGAGCTGAAACCCAGGGCCGAGGACCCTCTACCAGAGAGCATAGCCAGCACACAGAATCTAGAGGGCCAGGGTACTGCACACAAGGTCTCAGGGAGCAGCAGAACTGTTTTCAAACCTTGAGAGTTAATGTAAATTACTCTACTGGGTTTTGGATTTGCTTGATGCCCAATATCCTTTCTTTCCCTCTGATTTTTCCCATTTGTAATGGAAATATCTACATCATGCCTACTCCATTTTTGTACTTTGGAAACAGATAACTCATACTCTAGATCACATAGGTTCACAAATATAGAGGAGTTTTGCCTGGGAAATTTTAGACTTGGAGTTGATTTAAGACTTTGGGGATGACATGATGAGGTGAATGTTTTTCATGTGACAAAGATACAAATTTTAGGGAGCCAAAGAATGGTATGCTAAAGATTGAATTGTGTTTCCCCAAAATATGTGTCAACTTGACTAGGGCATGGCTTTTAGTATTAAGCAATTATCCTCCATGTTGTGTTCTGATGTAATTATCCTATGTGTTGTAAATTCTAACCCCTATAATGTTAATAGGAGCTCTGGTAGCATAGTGCCTAAGGCATTTGACTGCTAACCAGAAGCCTGGAAGTTCAAACCCGCCAACCACTCCTCGGAAGGAAGATTGAGCAATCTACTTCCATAGTGATACCGCCTCGGAAACTCAAGGATGGGTCGCTATGAGTCAGATCCGACTCGAAGGCAGTGGGTTTGGCTTTTTGGTTTGGTTATAATGTTAATGAGGCAGAATACAATCTACAGGGTTAGACTGTATCTTGAATCAGTCTCATTTGAGATATAAAAATGATTAAACAGGTGAGCAGAGATCAGAGGGACCTCCTACCACCAAGAAAGAGGATCCAGGAATGGAGCATGTACTTTAAAGGACCCAGAGTCCCTGCACTAAAAACCTCAGACCCAGGGGAAGATTGATGACAAGACATGTCTTGAAGATCTCCAAAGAATGCTGGGCTCACAGATGTTAACAAGGACCTTCTCCCAGAACTGACAAAAGGAAAGCCTTTCCCTAGAGCTGGCACCCTGAATTCAACTTCTATCTTCCTAAACTGTGGGAGAATAAATTTCTATTTGTTAAAGTCATCCGCTTGTGATATTTTTGTTATCGCAGCACCAGATAACTAAGGTAGAATGCATGTGTGTTTGTACATGTGTGGGTGTAAGTGTGTATATATATAAGGAACTCTGGTAGTATAATGGGTAAGGCATTTGTCTTCTAACCAGTAGGTTGGCAGTTCAAACCTATCAGCTGCTCCATAGGAGGAAGATGAGGCAATCTACTTCCATAAAAATTTACAGCCTTGGAACCCCAATGGGAGTCTCTAGGAGTCAGAAGCAACTTGATGACAGTGGATTTGGTTTTGCTGTATACACACACACACACACACACACATATGTCTTTATATGTCTGTTTGTGTGTGTGTGTGTATGTATATATGACTTGATGGCACATAACAACAACATACTTAAAACCAATACTAAACCTGTTACCATACAGTCAATTCCAACTCATAGTGACCCAATATGTTGCAGAATAAAACTGTACCGTAAGGTTTTCTTGCCTATAATCTTTATGGAAATAGATATCCCACTATGCAGCAACTTCACATTCTCACTTAACAATTAATCATGCCTTTCCACATCAATAAGTAAAGAACTACATGTCATTTAATGCCTGCACGATATTCCAGGATATAGATATTTCACAAATACTTTAGCCAAACCTCTGTTTCTGTATATTTGTATATTATAATTCAATGACAAAAGAACTGCCTTTGGAGTCAGAGTAATGTGGGATCTGCCAAGGTGAGTCTTTGAATTTGTACAAATCACTCTAAGTTTCAGTTTTCAATTTTGTCAAAGGGGCTAACAAAAGGACCCCTGGTGACACAATGGTTAAGCTCTCCATTGCTAACTGAAAGGTCATAGCTGGAACACACCAGCCACTCCACAGCAGAAAGATGTGGCTGTCTGCTTCTGTAAAAATGACAGCCTTGGAAATTTCTAAGGCATTCTACTTTGTCATACAGGGTTACTATGAATTGGGATCAACTTAACAGCAACAGATTCAATGGAGTGAGGGGGTAGGGGGAGGATAATAATGAGCCTTATCTCATAAAGCAGTCATGAAATTACATACATGAGCTAATGTATATAAAGTGCTTACTTGGTACCTGGTACATAGAAAACACCCAGTAAATATTAGCTCTAGCCATCAATACTATTTACCGTATTTGCTATTATGGAAAAGACTGTGCTGTGATGTCCTTGGAAGCAGTAGTCAAGAAGTTGAACAATGTACTACATTAGGCAAATCTGCTGGGGGGGGGGAACCTCTTTAAAGTGTTGAAAAGCAAAGATGTCACTTTGAGGATTAAGGGGTGTGCCTAACCCATGCTACGGTATTTTCAATTGCCTCATATGCATGCATAAGCTGGACAGTGAATAAGGAAGACTGAAGAAAAATTGACGCCTTTGAATTATAAGGTTGGCAAAGAATATTGAATATACTACAGACTTCCACAAGGATGAGCAAATCTGTCTTGGAAGAAGTACAACTAGGGTGCTTTTTGGAAGCAAGGTTGGTGAGACTTTGTCTTATATACTTTGGACATGTTATCAAGAGGGAACAGGCCCTGGAGAGGGAGATCATGTTTGGTGGAGGATCAATGAAAAAGAGGAGGATCATCAATGAGATGGATTGACACAGTGGCTGCAACAATGGGCTCAAACATACTGATGATTGTGAAGAGGTCTCAGGACTGGACACAGTTCATTCTGTTGTACATAAGGTTGCTATGAGTCAGGAGTGGCTCAATGGGATCTAAGGATTACAATTCATTTTTGTAGGTATGTTCGCACCCCTATTATTTATTCAAAGCTCTTAAAATTTAAAATCAAAAAAAAATCTTGTCCCCTTGTACGTTCTCATCCAGTAACTGTACAAGGGCCTGACAGCTTGTATGTTACATAGCTTATTGTGAGTTGTCATTAGGGGTCCAATCAACCCACACAAGTCATTAAGTCAAGGATATTGCTGGTGTATTTTCTCTATTTCTTCCCACTTACATGTTCTCAGTTCAGGGATCCATTCAGAATTTCTGAACACACCTCACAATTCTCTTGCCTTCTTTTCTCCTGTTCTCTGTTTTAAAAAATCCTACTGACCCTTCAGAGTCCCTGGGTGCAAACAGTCAACATGCTTAGATGCTAACCAAAACATTGGAAGTTTGAGTACACCCAGAGATGCCTCAGAAGAAAGGCCGGAGAACTACTTCTAAAAAATCAGCCATTGAAAACCGTATGGAACACATTTCCACTCTGACATGCATGGGGTCCTCACGATCTGGAGTTCACTTAACAGCAAGTGGTTGATCCAACCTTCAGTACCTGTTCAATGTCTCTTTCTTTTCTCCCTCCTGCATTCTGTGTCTCTACGATAATGTCCATCACAGACTGCTTTGAATGAAATGAAGGGCAAGACATATTAGACAATTTGCCAACCATGCTCAGACTGCCTGGGAATCCTGTTTTTATCATTTATAGTGTGATCTTGAGTAAGTTACTTAACATCTGTCAGCATCACTTTTCTCATATGTAAAACAGGAAAACAGGGTTGCTGTGAAAAGCAAATGGGATGATGTACATAAGATGCTTAGTGTAGTACTTGGAACACAGTAAGCATAAAATAAGTGTACACTACTACTACTACTATTAAATGTTACCACTCATAGCCAATATGGATATAGAGAAATAGCCCTGGGTTGCTCTTTGCATGGGGATGGCTACTAAGACCAAACAAGGGGTTGGGCATAGGAACTAGTCTATACATTGGACTCTATGTCCCAGTTCAAAATGTTGATATGTATGAAGTATACAATCTCTTTTTGAATCTGAACAAAGTTACAAAAGGACATTGCTAGTGACAAAAGGGTAACTTCATCTTACAGATGAATTAGGGGAGTAAAGAGGAAGTGGAGAGCAGAGAATGACACAGATGCCCAAGGAGAATCACAGAGAGAAAGAGAGGCCCTGCAGCCCTTATGAAAGGTAGCCCAGGTTCCTGGCCATTTTCCAGTCCCCAATTGCAGTCCCCAGGCATCCTGCTTGTGCTTTGGTTTCTGTCCTTTGATTTCAATAACTGTCCTTTGTGTGACTTTATAATAAATGCCCCTGTTTTGAAGCTGGCTTGAGGGACTTTCTGTTCCAGTCATCAAAAAAAGTTGCAAATTCAAATTAGTTACAGGGATGTCTCTCTCCACCTCTAAACTATATGTTGTAAACTCCTTAAAGAGAAAGACAAAATCACTCCCTTCAGTTATAAGATATCCAAACAAATAGAAAAATACATGAAGTAATTAATGTGCATGGGTAAAATACTTTTGCCTTTTTTGCTTCACAATTTTTAAAGGAATTAAACATTTCAGGACAGATGAAATCCCTCAGGTACTTCTCAGCTTCATTCCCCATCATCCCCCAAACTAGCTACTATCTTGAATTTTGTGTATATCATTCGTACGTATATTTTGTATTTTAATATCCTATGTATATGCACTCCTCGGAAGGAAGGTTGGGCAATCCTACTTCCGTAGTGATACTGCCTTGGAAACCCAAGGAGGGGTCGCTATGAGTCGGGGCCGACTCGACGGCAC
>NW_006921595.1:1623811-1625900 GCF_000298275.1 Orycteropus afer afer
AGTATAGCAGGGATTGTGGGGCTGGCGCAGGATCAGGCAGTGTTTCGTTCTGCTGTGCATGGGGTCGCTATGAGTTGGAAATGACTCGACGGCACTTAACAACAACAACATAGCCACCAATCATCAGTCAGTTTGTGATACTGTGGTGGCTTGTCTGTTGCTATGATGTTGGAAGTTATGCCACTGATATTTTAAGTACCAGCAAGATAACCCATGGTAGATAGTTTTCAGTGGAGCCTTTAGACTAAAATGGACTAGGAAGAAATATGTGGCAATCTACTTCTAAAAAAATTGGCCAGTGAAAAGCTTATGATTTATGGAGCATCATCTGATATAGTGTTGGAAGATTAGAAGGCATTCAAAATATGACTGGGGAGCAGCTGCCTCCTCAAAGTAGAGCCATCTCCAATGATGTGGATGGAGTTAAGCTTTTGGGACCTTCATTTACTGATGTAGCAAGATTCAAAATGCAAAGAAACAGCTGCAAACATTCATTAATAATCACAATGTGGAATGTACAAAGTATGAATCTAGGGAAATTAGAAGTCCTCAAAAGTGGAGTGGAATGCATAAACATCGATACCCTAAGCATTATTAGCAAGCTGAAATGGACTGGTATTGGCCTTTTTGAATCAGATAGTAATATGGCTTACTATGCTGTGAATGACATATTGAATAAGAATAACATTACCATCATTGTCAAAAAGAACATTTCAAGATCTGTCCTGAAGTACAATGCCGTCAGCAGTAGGATAATAGCCATACATCTATAAGAAAGATCAGTTAATATGACTATTACTCAAATTTACACACCAGCCAATAAAGCCAAAGATGAAGAAATTAAAGACTTTTTTTTTTTTTTTTACCAGCTTCTGAAGTCTGAAATTGATCAAACTTGCAATCAAGATGCATTGAATCACACAAGTAATGGTGATTGGGATTTGAAAGCTGGAAACAAAGAGTTGGGAAATATGACCTTAGTGATAAAAATGCCAGAGATCACATAATGGAATTTTGCTAGACCAATGACATGTTCATTGCATTTATGCAACAACATAAATGATAACTATCTATGTGGGCTTTGCCAGATGGAATACATAGGAATTAAATAGACTGTATCTGTGAAAAGAGATGATAAAGAAGCTCAATATCATCAGTTAGAATAAGGATAAAGGCCAATTGTGGAACAATCAATTACTCCTTGCCAAATTTGAGTTGAAGCTGAAGAAAATTAAAACAAGTCCATGAAAGCCAAAGATTGACCTTGAGTATATCTCACTTGAATTTAGAGACCATCTCAAGAGTAGATTTGATGCACTGAACACTAATGACCAAAGATCAGAAGAGTTGTGGAATGACATCAAGAACATCATCCATGAAAAAAGCGAAAGGTCACTAAAAAGATATTTTTTAAAGACCAAAATGGATGTCAGAAGAAACTCTGAAACTGTTCTTGAAGATAGAGCAGTTAAAATGAAAGGAAGAAAGGGTTAAGTAAAGAGCTGAACGGAAGATTTCAGAGTAGCTCAAGAAAACAAAGTAAAGTATTATAATGAAATGTATGAACAATTGGAGTTAGAAAACCAAAAGGGAAGAACACACTTGGCATTTATCAAGCTGAACAAATTGAAGAAAAAAAATCAAGCCACAAGTTGCAATATTGAAGGATTCTGTGAGCAAAATATTGAACGATGTAGGAAACATCAAAAGAAGATGGAAAGAATACACAGTTACTGTACCAAAAAGAAGGTGCTGGCATTCAACTATTTTAGGAGGTAATATATGATCAAGAACTGATGGCATTGAAAAAAGAAGTCCAAACTGCAATGAAGGCATTGGTTGAAAATAAGCCTCCAGGATTAGGCAGAATACCAACTGAGATGTTTGAACAAACAGATGCAACACTGGAAGTGTTGTCTATGCCAAAAAAATTTGGAAGACAGCTACCTAGGCAGTTTACAGGAAGAGATCCATATTTGTGCCCATTTCAAAAAAGGTGATCCAACAAAGTGAAGAAATTATCAAAAAATATCATTAATATCACATGCAAGGAAAATTTTACTGAAGATAATTTTTTTTTTTTTTTAAT
>NW_006921595.1:1637367-1654360 GCF_000298275.1 Orycteropus afer afer
TCCTTCAAGGCTCAGGGGTCCAAGATTATCTTCTGTGTCTGTGTTAATTGGTTTCCCTTTTCTTTGTTGAAGAGGGTCTGTGCAATCCTTCTGCCTAGTCTGCCATCTTGCCCCGCGTCTCTGAAGATAATTTTTTAAAAAATGTTGCAGCAGTACATTGGCAGTGTACTGCCGCAACGTTTTGTAAATTACATTGGCAATGTACTGCCAGAACCTCAAGCCTGATTCAGGCTTGCAGAGGACATGGAATGAGGAATATCACTGCTGATGTCAGATGGATCTTGGCTGAAAGCAGAGAATATCAGAAAGATGTTTGTCTGTGCTTCATTGAGTATACAAAGGCATTCGACTGTGTGGATCTAACAATTTATGGATAATATTGAGAAGAATGGGAATTCCAGAACACCTAATTGCATTCATGAGGAACCTGCACATAGACCAAGAGGCAGATGTTCTAACAGAACAATAGTGTGTGCTTTTAATTCAGGAAAGGTGTTTATCAGAGTTTTATCCTTTTGCCATATTTATGCAATCTGTTCGCTGAACAAATAATTGAGAAGCTGGACTATATGAAGAGCATGGCATCAGATTTAGAAGACTCACAGATGACATAATCTTCCTTGCTGAAAGTGAAGAGGACTTGTAGCACTTACTGATGAAAATCAAAGATTATAGCCTTACAGCCTTCAGTATGAATTACACCTTAACATAAAGAAAACAAAAATTCTCACAGCTGGACCAATGAGAAACATCATGATTAAGGGAGAAAGGATTGAAGTTTTCAAGGATTTCATTTTACTTAGCTCCACAATCAACAGCCACAGAAGCAGCAGTCAGGAAATCAAACAACTTATGACATTGGACAAATTTGCTGCAAAAGATCTCTTTAAAGTGTTAAGAAGCAAAGATGTCACTTTGAGGTCTAAGGTGCACCTGACCCAAGCCATGGTATTTCCAACCACTTCAAATGCATGTGAAAGTTAAACAATGAATATGGAAGAAAGAAGACTAATCGATGCCCTTGAAATATAGTGCTGGTGAAGAATATTGAATATACCACGGACTGCCAGAAGAACCAACAGATCTATCTTGAAGAAGCACAACAAGAATGCTTCTTAGAAGCAAGGGTGGTGAGACTTCATCTCATGTACTTTGGACATGTTTTCAGGAGGGATCAATCACGGGAGAAGGACATCATGCTTGGTAAAGTAGAGGGTCAGCAAAAAAGAGAAAGACCTTCAAGAAGATGGATTGACACAGTGACTGCAATGATGGGCTGAAACACAGCTCAAACACAGCAAGGATTGTGAGGATGGTGCAGAACCAGGCAGTGTTTCACTCTGTTTTACATAGAATTGCTATGAATTGGAACTGACCCAATGACCCTAACAACGATAGCCACATATTAGCTGTGTGAAATAAGAAAGTTAATGAGACTCAGTTTTCTCATCTGAAAAATGAGTATAATGCCCACCTCATAATGTTGCAATAGCAATTAAGCATTATGTGTAGAAATTTCTTAGCGGAGTGCCTGACAAAGTAGGTGTCAATAAGTGGTAGCTGTTATTCTTCACCTGACTCATCATACACTTCAAGCCACACAATTTTTAGTCACAGAGATCTATTTGTCAATTTTGAAACATGATCCTTTTTGAATTCCCTGGCTTTGGTCATGGCCTGAACTTGAAAGAGATACACTTTTCCCACCTAGTAGACAATCATTGGTCAAGGTTGGGCTTCCATGTTACCTTCTGTGAAGTCTTCACTAACCAAACCCTATCTCTCCCAACCTGAGTTAGTTTTTCTTCCTCTGGTCTCTCTGGAAAATTTGTTCATACAGCCATAGTAGTGCTAATCATGTAACATTTAAAGGATCTGTTTGTACATCTGTTTCACCTGCTAGACACTGAGATATTCAGGAGAAACTTTTCATAGGCCCTGGCATATCATATATGTTAAATGAATGTTTGTTGAACAAATAATGACTTTACAGAGCCTGGGGATAAGTATACTATGTCTAACAGTCATTCTGGGCTCTATTAAAACATGCGTGGATTTAGGGTGGAGTCAGTAGGAGTCCAGTTGGCAGCCCCCAAAGAGACGAAGCCCTAGGGTATGCTTTCAAAACAAAGCAACAAAGCCCGCACTACTGCCATGTTGAAGAAAAATTCAAGGCAGGAGTTCCTATTGGCTGACAACAGACAGGATTTTCATTGCATTTAACTTTAACAGCCTCTCCAGCAGCACCCAGACAAGGAGGAGCAGAGAGGCAACTATAGCGAACGTTAGTCCATTTTAAAAACAAGTTATGTGAGTGATTTTTATTCAGTAATATTATAATAATTATATAATATTCAATAATATTTACTGAACACATACTTTGTGCCCAGAACTAAAACAAGTACAAAGAAAGGCCCATTGGCCACCACATGTCTTGTGGGGTAAAGTGTAAGCATGTGGTCATTAGAGACCTTGCTTGGTTCAATGTGAACTTCATCCAATGTCTTAAGTTCTTTCAGTATTAGTTCTCTCATCTGTGAAATGGGATGTTGTGGGGTATAAATGACCTTGCAGAGTGAATGGCACTCAGTAAGTTGTAGCAAGAAAAGAAAAAGTAAGAAAGCAAACACTCACAACCCTTGTTGAAGTTTGAAAGGCAAAAATGCCACCATCCAGTGTGAACTGATTGCCCTCAGAGACTTACAGGTGGGATATATTACCTTGATGACTGTGCATAATCCAGGATTTGCTTTGTCAGCAAACTGAAACTGTATCTACATCTTAGGCAAGACTTTACAATGTCACAATTCACAAAAGCCTAAATAACATTATGCAATTTATTAATTTATACTGAGAAATACAACCATTAGGACTCAGGATTCTCAGCCTGAGGAATTATCAGAATTTGAACAAACAATTAAGTGCTTACTTAATAAATGAAAATTTAATGGGTTGAATTCACCCATAGGCATCTTGGAAGAATGGCTTGGTGGTATACTTTCAAAAAGGTCACAGCCATTTAAAACCCTATGGAGTAGAGTTCTACTCTGAGACTCATGGCATTGTCTTGAATTGAAATAGACTCTATGGCAACTGTTTTAATTATATATACATATATATATATATATATACACACAAAGCCTAGGGCCAATGCTTTGGTTATCTAGTGCCACTCTAATAGAAAATATGATAAATGGATGGCTTTAACAAGCAAGGATTTATTCTCTTACAGTTTAGGAAATTAGAAGTCTTAGTTCAAAATGCTACCTAGTTGGGGGAAGGCCCCTCAACTTTGGGCTCCACTGGAGCCAGAGGCATTTCTTAACTCAGGCAGCTGCTGGCTGTTGAAGGTGACAAATCCAAAGTCAATGAGTAAAATGGCATAGTCCCAAGATTATTAAGCAACACGGCAGGCCACTAGTTCAAGCTCAGAAACAGTCCCAAGATCAGCAGGCAACATGGCAGACTGCTGAATGAAGACTCAGCTACATGCAGAGTACAAGCATGTCAAAAAGCTCAAGACCTTTCTCAAAGCATCTTGTTATATACTGGAAGCAGACCACATCCCTAAGGTAGCTATCAGCTGCTCATAGTAGATTCCACTATGGAGTTGATTACCAGTCTCATCATGGGAAATAACTATATCCAGCTGCCCAGTCATTCAAAACCAGGCCCAGCCAAGCTGACACATAACTTTAACTATCATAGCCAGCAATATGTAGAGGTCTCTTCTCAGCAGGGCTAGCGAAATCACTTAAAATGTTCAGAATCAGGTTCTCCTTCCCAAAGGAGTCAAAATAAGAAAGCAAAGCCAAGTATGGAGCTGAATTTGATAGAGAAGGAGGGAAGCCCTGGGAAGCTAGACAAGACTTGGTTCAGAGAGATCCATTGGAAGGTTAAGCCTGGGAGGTTAATCTGCTGCATGAGTGGCTGCCACAGCCTGTATTTGTTTTCCTACAGCTGCAGGCAATGGTGTCCTGAGTCCTTGGGAGAACAGCTTGGGAGATGAGGTTTATGTGAAATGACAGGAAAAGTCACCGTAGCAGAGGAATGGGGCAAAGTAGGAAAAAAATGTGAAATGTCTGGTATGGTGCCAATTTGAAGGGAGTTTCACAGATCAGGCAGAGACTGTTAGACATAAAATATCAGAAAATCAGAGCTGTGAATGTTTTTATTGAGATGGAGATAGCATTTAGGGAAGTTTTGTTGCTATTTATAGGATAAAGAAAGACAGAAGTAGGGAAAAAAAAAAATCCAGAAAGTTAGAAGTCTCAAATAAATTCAGATGTGATGAAATTAATATCTGCAAAGGAAATGAGAGGGAAATGGTTTTAAGAGAAACTTCAAAGGAACAGCACTTAAGACTGCATAGCTTCAGTGAGTAGAGATGACACCAAGATTTTATGTATCACTGATTGAGAAATGTGTAGCTCCTTTCTCAAAAGAGATAGGAGCTAGTGAAGAGGAAAGGAACACATTTGAGACCGAAGTTGCAGTTTTTGCCAGTGGAATTTGAGATGGCCATAATAATTCAAATAATGATGTCAATCAGGGTGAAAGAACTTGAGCTTGAAAGAGGTCCAGTAGTGTATGATAAATGTTTAACAAAGGTTTGCTGGAGAAAAACAAAACAAAACAAACCCTCTCCCTGCCTGAAAAGCAAACCCACCTGATTTCTAGTGTTTGCCAATTTCCATGGTGTAAATGCACCCCTGGTGGCTGATTTTAAACTATTACTCTAATGTCACTGAATGCAGAGTTGAGAAGAGCTGCACATCATCAGTTCCTAGGGGCTGTGGAGCTGATGATCCCAGCTTACCGCTGGAAGATGACAGGAATGGACAATTGAAAATCAAATGGGGAAAAAAAAAAGCTGCATGAAACCTTGGAAATCCCCTGGGCTGAACCATTCATTTTACAAACCTGAAACTGAGACTACAAATAGGAATCAGAGGATAGCTGAACTTCTGAAATTTGTAGGACAGTTTAGAGACAGAAGAACAAAGTCTCAGGTTTAGCTTTTACCTACATGGTCAGAGTTTGGTGCTAGAAAAAAACACTTCATTGGAGATCAAGCTTATGAAATCTAAAGTAAGAACAATATAATTCCCAGTGACTATCAGTAGGCAGAAAAAGGAATTGGCCTGTTTTTCATTTTGCCTAAATCCTGATTTCCCTTCTGTCTGTTGTCCTCAGCTACCAGCAAAAACTACATCAGGTGCCAAGGCTCTAAGAACATATGAACCTTCTATTTGATTTACTCCTATAATAAATCAAAGAAAGAAACACTCATTGTGGGTGTTTAGCTGATGTCCTAAGAGAAAGCTACAAACCTACCACCTCTCAGATTCCAACAGATCACTGGAAGAGAGTTTGTACTAAGGACACCCATCAAAATGGTAAGAGCTAATCTACTGTTTCTGTTGTGGTGGGGTCATCTTTCTATTTCCTTACCACTGTTATTATTGTCAGTTGCCATATAGTCCATAAACCCTTACTTTTAAGATTGCCCTAGGAACACTGGCACTTTATACTGCCCCCAGTGGACATCACACACACACACACACACACACACACACACATGCACATGCACACCCATGCATGCACATACTCACTTG
The DNA here is from genome assembly GCF_000298275.1 of Orycteropus afer afer. Classification (NCBI taxonomy): domain Eukaryota; kingdom Metazoa; phylum Chordata; class Mammalia; order Tubulidentata; family Orycteropodidae; genus Orycteropus; species Orycteropus afer. The sequence continues at coordinate 1,642,986 of NW_006921595.1, forward strand.
CACACACATAAATTTCATCTTGCACAGCTTTAGCTGCTCAGAGAATTGAGGGACCCTTTGAACATGCAGGGGTTTAGAGGTTCCAGTAAGCCTTCAAGGTCAAGGAGAGCCCCAAAAATATTTTCCTTTAGTTGATTTAAGCTTCAATGATATTACAGTTCTCAATAACCTCAACCCACTGAATTTGCCCAGTTTAGGTCTTGGGAAGCAGAGGGTCCATAAACTTCATGATGTATAGCTGAATCACCTCCAAAAAAGTCCCATTTGAAAACTGCTTCAGCCTCCCTCCTTAGCCTAAAGCTTCTTTCTTTCATCAGGTCCACTTTGACCTTGCTAAGAAAATATTTATAGAGAAACATTTGCAGTCTTGCATGCAAATACTTATGTCTATCAATCTTGTCTATAGATAAAGTCTTAGAACCAACTTATTTTTCTTTATTGTGTTTCCCTCCCAATTGCTCACTCAGTTGAATCAATTTTTGCAGATAAGGTTATTAATTATTTTTGTTTATGTAGTCCACATTCAACAGGAACACATACACATTAGTCTCCAAAAGTGATAAAGGGTAAGATAGCTCTTTTCTGAAGGTTTTCTTAGTGGTGGATAAGGTAGGGTGTCAGGGAGGGATTATACTACATTTCACATATCCAACTTTTTTTATACAAATCTTAACTGCATAGCAGGTGTCTCAGTTATCTAGAGCTACCATAAGAAAAATACCACAAGTGAGTGACTTTAAAGAATAGAAATTTACTTTCTCACAATTCAAGAGGGAAGAAACCTGAGTTCAGGGCATTAAGTCTAGGAGAACACTCTTGTTGGTAGCCAAGATGTTTTCTTGTTGGAAATCTCTTCCTCCATTTGTGTTTGCTTCTTTGTCTAATCTGCTCTGTCCCTAACTCAGGAGTAATTAAATTTAGGACACACCCTACAGAGATAGGGCCCAATTACCATAACAAAGAAAATTCTATTTCCAAACTGATTATATCCACAGGTATAAAATCAAAAAACAAACCCACTACCATAGAGCCCAGTCCCCCATTAAGTTTCCAAGGCTGTGAATCTTTACGGAAACATGGAAGCAAACTGCCTCATCTTTCTTACGTGAAGTGGCTGGTGGGTTTGAACTGCCAACAGCAGTCAAATGTCTTAGGCACTGGGCCACCAGTCCTCCTTTATCCACAGATATAGGGGTTAAGATTCTAATACAAAATTTTGGAGGACACAATTCAATCCATAACAGCAAGTTTCCCAATCTCTTAGTTATTAACTGTTGCTGCTAATCAGAAGGTCGCTGGTTCTAACCCACTAGCTGCTCCATGGAAGAAAATGTGTGGCCATTTGCTTCCATAGAGAATATAGGCTAGGAAGCCCCATGGGGCAGTTTTACTCTGTTCTACAGAGTTGCTATGAGTTGGAATCAACTCAACCATAACAGGTTTGGTTTGATTTGGTTCTGTCCACTTCTTCCCCTCTCCCATGTAGGTTCTCTGGCCTCTTCCTGTTCATGTTCCTCTCTGCCCATCTTTTTTTTGTTGTTGTTGTTAAGGAAAGCAATGTGATCTTCCCTTGGATCCTCTCATTTTCACCTCTACAAATATTCCAAAACCTTCTTCATATATAGCTCATGTGACAGAAAATCCAGTAAATACTATTATTTTTATTTTTCATCCTGCTATGAAAATAGTTATTTTTCATGAACATTGTGCAAACACGGCAGTTTGTCCTTATACCTCATCACTGATAGAACCTGTGTGAAAAACTGTTGCAGCTCTTCTTTCTCAACTTCCTTGTTTCCTCTCTTCTATGGAATGTGTCTCTAGCCATTCCCTAAGAGCATGAGAGCAGGATCACTGTATTATCTGTAGGGTCTAGTTTACTGGTCCATCAAGTGTCTACTCTGAGGATAAATAGGTTGGGTAATCTACTTCCATAGTGATACTGACTTGGAAACCCAAGGAGGGGTCATTATGAGTAGAAATCAACTCAACAGCAGTGAGTTTTTGTCTCATTGAAGATAAGGGAGAAGGAAGACTTCTCAGTTTATTCCTTATACCATCCACCCTGCTTTCCTCCAAGTGAAAACAGACAGCATTAGTGCATTCTGTGGGTTGTGACTTACTGGTAAACTAAAAAAAAAAAAAAAAAGAAAAGAAAAGAAAGCCAAACCTGTTGCTGAGTTGACTCAAACACACGGCAACCCATGTATTACAGAGTAGAACTGAGCTCCTTAGGGTTTTCTTGGTTGTAATATTTGCAGAAGTAGATTGCCAGACCTTTCTTTGGTGGGGTCACTGGGTGAATTTGAACCACCAACCTTTTGGTTCATAGCCAAGAATAAACTGTTGGTGTCACCCAGATACCTTGACTCATTGGTAGCTCATTAAATCATTTCAGTAGGTCACACTGGGGTTATAAAAAAATGAGAAATGATAGAAAAGAATAAAATATCAAAGTGCATCATATAGGAAAGGTGGGTATTATTTTATGAAACCTTTATTTCAGTTAAAACTAATGTAAACATATTTCTTACTGGGAAAATAAAAAAATATTTCTTTTGACAGTGCTTTACTCAAGGGTTCAAAGATTGTTTCCAACTCTGCAGAGCAGATTAGGGTAGAGGAGTTAGACATTATGCTTCTCTGGCTCTTTTGTGCTCTGTACCAAAGCAAAGCTTCTCCCTGGGTCTTTGGAGGTAGAGAATTCTCAAATATTCTTCCACTAGGCTTTCAGAAGATGTTTCACTTGGGTTTCTTTCACTGCAGAACTTTCCCCATATAGAGTACAGCCCTCCCTCCAATATTGTTAAAGCAGAACTCACCATTCCTCCCTACAAAACCAATGAAAACTCAGACATTATTAAAATCTTCAACAATATTACACATCCTAATGGGCTCAGGTGTGGAATATTTGCTTCTCATAAGTTGATGACCTCTAGTTTCACTGATGGTATGAGTGGGTATTTGTCTGAAGGGGAATAACTTTCCCCTAGGCAGTACTGCTCAGACTGTAACTGGGATGTTGGTAAAATGCATATTCTGATTCTGTGGGTCTAGGTTGAGGTCTGAGATTTTGCATTTCTAACAGCAGCTCTGATAGAAAGCATAGTGCCTAAGGCACTTGACTGCTAACCAGACGGCTGGTGATTCAAACCCACCAGTCACTCCTCGGAAGGAAGGTTGGGCAATCCTACTTCTGTAGTGATACCACCTTGGAAACCCAAGGAGAGGTTGCTATGAGTCGGGGCCAACTCGACGGCATATAACAACAACAACAACATGCTCTCAGATAACATACCCCATGGACCACACTTTGAGTAGCAAGGCTTAGTGTATCAAAAATAAAATACAGTGGGCCACCACTAGAAGAAACTTTACCTTAATATCATCCCCCCTTCTCCTCTAGCATGTTGTTGTTGTTGTTGTTATGTGCCCTCGAGTCAGACCCGACTCATAACGACCCCTCCTTGGGTTTCCGAGTCAGTATTACTAGGGATGTATTAACATAGCTTTGATTCTTAAGAACTAATACCTTGGCCTTATTATACTAAGAAAACACTGACATCCTCCCCATCATGAATTACACTTCACAGGATCAGTGCATTGCCAGTAACTTGATAATTATGAGTGTGTGCTCAGTCCTCTTCTTCCTACTCCCTAGTGATAGAGTTGAAAAGAAGTCTGGGTTTGCCATGTTATGATGACCATTCCAATTAGTTCTAAAATTTTGAAGTGGCTTTTTAGGTTATTTCTTATATCATTGTTTAAAATATGTACAGCCTCTTCCACACACACACACACACACACAGTTTAACACCTCTGAAAACTAAGCATTGTCCAATGATTGTCAGCCAAGTGGCAGGCTTTAAATGGATGTGATGGCCTTTGTATGAAAAAAAAAAAAAAAAAAAAACTTGCTATTACTTGTGGAACAATTAACAACTTTAAATCTTGGACCTGTCAGCAAACAAAGCATCCAAAGACCCTTTCAGTGAGGCATATGAATTCTAGTGGTAGCCTAAAAACCACTAGTTGACAGATTCTAGAAAGACAAAAAACACTACTAGAATTGCAGTATAGAGGTCAGAATCTTAGAAAGCCACTAGCTGTCAGTTTGTCATACGGTGGTTGTTTTCAAGTTGCTTTAATGCTGGAAATTGTGCCACCAGTGCTGCAAATATCAGCAGGGTCACCCATAGTGGACAGTTTCAGCAGAACTTCCAGACTAAGACAAACTAGAGAGAAAGGTCTAGCGATTTACTTGTGAAAATTACCCAATGAAAATCCTATGGCTCAAAGCAAAACATTGTCCAAAACAATGGGGGAAGATGAGCCCCCTAGGTTGGAAGAGACTCAGAATAACAGACCACCAGTTGCTCGTGTGTTGCAGCAATAGACTCAAGCATGTCAATGATCATGGAGATGATGCAGGACCAGACTACATGTTGTTCTATCATACATGTGGCTGCCATGAAGCTAATGTGACAACAACTAACAACAGCAATAGAAAGAAAAGACTAGAAATGTGTTGTCACACTTTCAAAGAAATACACTTCACTAATATTCTAGATGATGCAGACAGAAATAGTGAGGGGAAGAGCATGGGCACTGGCAACACCAAATGGAAAAGCAAGTCAGGAAACTCTGATTCTAACAATGAAGAAGTTTTATTTTATTTGCATTTTTCATTAAAGTATACCAAAAAAAAAGAAAGAAAGAAAGGAAGAATTACACTCTATGACTGAAAAGGTTGTTTAAGTGAACCTAAAAGAGCCCATTCAGTATATAAAAGCAAGAAAAAGAAAATAAAAATTCCTACTGGATAGAAGAACATTTTGCCAGAGTTTAGTTAGCAGTTTTTGTTTTTTTCTTAGTGGTACATTAAAAAAGGTGTATTTTAGATTCAATGGCATCTTAAGTTGATGAAACATGGAATTACTATTTCCTCACTGGTGATATGTGTAAAGTCACAACATATGACAAATTCAAGGCCATTTCCTAATTCTCATCTATTTTCTCTACCTACTACATCAGAGCGTTTGTGCTAAACCATCACGTCTTTAAAGGCTGACACTCTTTATTAGACTACAGCACAGGGTCTGACATTTATAGTCTTTCAATTAGTGTTTGTTTACTGAATAAAGAAATGAATGAATAACACTTTGGAAGTCTTCATCACTCACAAAGGTTGTTTTCTGCTTTGTAAGAAGAAGTGATAACCAGTAGGAAGGAAATTCAATTTCAGAGAAATGTGAACAACTCTTTTCTTCCACAACAAATGAAATGTGACAAAAATGTAGGTTAAGAGACAGATTACTAATCCTTAGAAACATCATTGTTTAATGCCACTTGAATAGTTAGGATGGAGAAGAAAAGATACCCTTCTCTTCACCAGATCCCTTTTAATTTAATGAGCATAGGAAAAAGAACGGAACTTCATTTGTGAACAACTATCATTTCTTTCTACATGGAGGAGTGTGTTCTCTCTTTAATTTGTGCATGGAATCTCTAAAGATGAGAGGATGAACAACCCCAACTCTAGATAAATTCAAACCAATACCCAAGGCACTGTCTGTGCCTTTCAGGAGGATCATCAGTGATGGAAATTTGTCACTTTTGCCTAAGGCAATGTCATTGCTCAGGGGGAAAGCAAAGCACAAATGTTAGGTCAAGGGAGTTGTATACACAGAACACCCACGGGCATAAGAGGTTTCTTCAAAGAAAAGTGCAAGGAGAACTATGAGTGAAAATATGCAAATTGCATTGAAAATGAGATGATAAATTCTTTGAGAACTATGTAAAGCCCTTGATACACCCATCACTCTGGTGCCTCATTTACATGCCAATTAATTAGAGAACCCCTCTAAGGAAGACAGAAACTTTGTATAGAAAGAAAAATTGTTGTAATACTTGGGCATCAAACTGTAAATAATCAATAGACTATCTGGTAGGCCAACGTTCTGAAAAGACACTTTGGCTTCAAATTTAGGGAAAATACCTTTTTTAAAAACAGTGAAAACACTGCAAATCATCATGTGACCATCAAGGGGAAAATAGAATATCCAACTCAGAAGCAGGACTACCTTCTCACAGAAAGCAGTGAACTAGCCATTCACTTAATCAAATTTCATAATCATCTTGTCCTCAAGTCCTAGAGTTGGGGAGGTGTTGTTGTGGTTAGGTACCTGTGAGTCAGTACCAACTCCTATGACCCTAAGTACAATAGAATCAAACTCTGCCTAATCTCTACCATCCTCACAACTGTTGCTATACTTAAGCCCATTGTTGCAGCCACTGTGGCAATCCATCTTTGGAGGGTCTCTCTTTTTCTCTGACCCTTTACTTTACCAAGCATGATGCTCTTCTCTAGGGACTGGTCTCTCCTGTTAACATGTCCAAAGTATGAGAGACAAAGTCTCATTATCCTCACTTCTAAGGAGCATTATGGGTGTACTTCTTCCAAGACAGATTTGTTTGTTCTTCTGACAGTCCATGGTATATTCAATATTCTTAGCCAGCACCATAATTCCAAAGCATCAATTCTTTGGTCTTCCTTATTCAGTGTCCAGCTTTCTCATGTATATGAGTTGATTGAAAATACCATGGCTTGGGTCAGGCTCACCTGAGTCTTCAGAGTAACATCTTTGCTTCTTAACATTTTAAGAGGTCTTTTGCAGCAGATTTGTCCAATGCAATACACCATTTGATTTCTTTGTTGCTTCTTCCATGGTCATGAATCCAAGTAAAAGGAAATCCTTGACAATTTCAATATTTTCTTCTCATTTGTCATAGTGTTGGTTATTAGTCCAGTTATGAGGATTTTCTTTTCTTTATGTTGAGGTGTAATCCATACTGAAGGCTGTAGTCTTTGATCTTCATCAGTAAGTGCTTCAAGTCCTCTTCACTTCCACCAAACAAGGTTGTGTCATCTGCATATTGCAGGTTAATGAATCTTCCTCCAATTCTGATGCCATGTTCTTCTTCATATTGCCCAGCTCCTCAGATTATTTGCTCAGCACACAGATTGAATAACTATGGTGCAAAGATACAACCCTGATGCACACCTTTCCTGATTTTAAACCATGCAGTATCCCTTGGTCTGTTCAGATGACTGCCTCTTCACAATGCACACATTCCTCATAAGCTCAATTAAGTGTTCCAGAATCCCCATACTTCACAATGATGTCTGTAATTTGTTATGATCCATAAAATCAAATGCCTTTACATAACTCAATAACACACAGATAAACATCTTTCTGGTAGTCCCTGCTTTTAGCCGAGATCCATCTGGTATTATCATTGATATCCCTCATTCCACGTCCTCTTCTGAATCTGGCTTGAATTTTTAGCAGTTCCCTGTCTATGTAGTGCTGCAGCCATTTTTGAATTATCTTCAGCAAAATTTTACTTGTGTGTGAGATAGTAATGATATTATTTGATATTCTTTGTATTCTGTTGGATCACCTTTCTTTGGAATGGGTACTAATATGGATCTCTTCTAGTCAGTTGGCCAGGTAGCTGTCTTCAAAATTTCATGACATAGGTGAGTTAGCACTTCCAATGTTGCATCTGTTTGTTAAAACATCTCAATTGGTCTGTCAGTTTATCATACTGTAGTGACTTGCCTGTTGCTGTGATGTTGATATTTCAAATACCAGCAGGGTGACCCATGGTAGACAAGTTTCAATGGAGCTTCCAGACTAAAACAGACTTGGAGGAAGGGCATGGTGGTCTACTTCTGAAAAAATTAGTCACCTTATGAATAGCAGTGGAACATTGTCTGATGTAGTGCTAGAAGATGAGCTCCTCAGATTGGAAGACACTCAAAATATAACTGGGGAAGAGCTGCCCCATCAAAGTAGAGTTGACTTTACTGACTAGGATGAAGTCGAGCTTTTGGAACCTTCATCTGGTGATGTGGTATGTGTCAAAATGAGAATAAACAGCTGCAAACATCCATTAATAACTGGTATGTGGAATGTATGAAGTATGAATTCAGGAAAATTGGAAGTTATGAAAAATGAATGGATGAAGATTGATACTGTAGGCATTAGTGAGCTAAAATTGGCTATTCTGAATTGGATAACCATAGGCTCTACTATGCCACCAATGAAAAATTGAAGAGGAATGGTGTCACATTCATTGCCAAAAAGAACATTTCAAGATGTATCCTGAAGTACAATGCTGTCAATGATAGGATAATATCCATATCTCACAAGAAAGATGAGTTAATATGACTATTATTCAAATTTATGCAGCAAACACTAATGCCAAAGATGAATAAATTTAAGATTTTTGCCAACTTCTGCAGTCTAAAATTATCAAATATGAAATCAAGATGCCTTGATGATTACTGGTGATTGGAATGAGACAGTTGGAAACAAAGAAGGATTGATAGTTGGAAAATATGGCTGTGGTGATAGAAAGGATGCTGGAGGTTGCATGATAGAGTTTCCCAAGACCATTGACTTATTCCTTGCAAATACCTTTTATCAACAACATAAACAGCAATGATACCTGTGTACCTCACCAGATGGAGTACACAGGAATCAAATCAACTACATCTGTGGAAAGATATGATGAAGCAGTTTAATATCATCAGTCAGAATAAGACCAGGCACTGACTGTGGATCAGACCATCAACTGCTCATATGGTAGTTTTAGTTGAAGCTGAAGAAAACGAAAACCAGTCCATGACAGCCAAAATATGATCTTGAGTATATCCACGTGAATTTAGAGACCATATACAGAATAGATTTAATTCATTGAATACCAATGACTGAAGACAAGACTTGTGGAACGACATCAAGTACATCATCCATGAAGAAAGCAAAAGGTCATTAAAAAGACAGGAAAGAAAGAAAAGACCAAAATGGATTTCAGAAGAAACTCTAAACTTGCTTTTGAACAGAGAGTAGCTAAAGTAAATGGAAGAAAACGATGAAGTAAAAGACCTGAACAGAAGATTTCAAAGGACATCTTGAGAAAACAAAGTATTATAATGAAATGTGCAAAGAGATGGGGTTAGAAAACCAAAAGGGAAGATCATGTTCAGCATTTTTCAAGCTGTAAGAACTGAAGAAAAAGTTCAAGCCTTGAGTTGCAATATTGAAGGACTCTGTGGACAAAATATTGAATGATGTAGGAAGCATCAAAAGATGTTAGAAAAAATACACAGAGTCATTGTATCAAAAATAATTGGTCAATGTTCAACTATCTCAGGATGTAGCATATGATTAAGAAACAATGTTACTGAAAGAAATCCCATTCACTAAAGGAATTGGCAAAAAACAAGGGTCCAGGAATTGATGGAATACCTATTGAGGTGTTTCAAAAAATTTATGCAAAGCTGGAGGCACATATTCATTTATGCCAAGAGATTTAGAAGAGCACCACCTGGTCAACTGACTGGAAGAGATCCATGTTTGTGCCCATTCCAAAGAAAGGGGGCCAACAGAATGTGGAAGTCATTAAACAATATCGTACACAAGTAAAATTTTGCTGAAGATAATTAAAAAACCATTGCAGCAGTATATTGACAGAGAGCTTCCAGAAATACAAACTGGATTCAGAAGAGGACATGGAATGAGGGATATCATTACAGTGACAGATGGATCTTGACTGAAAGCAAGGAATACCAGAAAGTTTACTTGTGTTTTATTGACTATGCAAAAGCATTCAATTATATAGATGATAATAAATTATGGGCAACATCAAGAAAAATGGAAATTCCAGACACTTAATTGTACTCATGAGGAATCTGTACATAGACTAACAGGCTGTTATTTGAACAGAACAAGGGGATACTGTGTGGTTCAAAATCAGGAAGGGTGTGCATCAGGGTTTATCCTTATACCATACTTGCTCAATCTGTATGCTGAGCAAATAATCTGAGAAGCTGGACTATATGAAGAAGAACATGACATCAGAATTGGGGGATAACTCATTAACAACCTGAGATATGCAGGTGACACAACCTTGTTTGCTGCAAGTGAAGATGACTTGAAGCACGTACTGATGAAGATCAATGACTAAAGTCTTCAGTAGGGATTACAGCTCAACATAAAGAAAATGAAAACCTTCATAACTGGACCAATAAGCAACATCACAAAAAAGGGAGAAAAGATTGAGGTTGTCAGGGATTTCATTTTACTTGGGCCCACAATCAACACCACTGGAAGCAGCAGTCAAGAAATCAGATGTTGAATTGTGCAGGGCAAATCTGCTGCAAAAGACCTCTTTAAAGTGCTGAAGAGCAAAGATATCTCTTTGAAGACTAAGGTGCACCTAACCCAAGCCATGGTATTTTCAATCACCTCATATGCATGTGAAAGGTGAACAATGAATAAGGAAGACCAAAGAAGAACTGATGCCTTCGAATTGTAGTGTCGGTGAAGAATACTGAAAACACCATGGACTGCCAGGATGAACCAACAAATCTGTCCTGGAAGCAGTACAGCTGAACTGGTCCTTAGAAGTGAGAATGGAAAAACTTCATCTCACCTACTTTGGTCATGTTGCCAAAAGGGGCCATTCCCTGGAGAAGGATATCATGCGTGGTAGAGGGTCAGCAAAAAAGAGGAAGACCCTTAACAAGATGGGTTGACGGAGGGCTCAAGCATAGCAAGGGTTGTGATGATGATGCAGGACTGGGCAGTGTTTCATTCTGTTGTACACAGGATCACTATGAGTCAGAGCTGACTCAATGGCACATCACAACAGAGAGTTTACCACTGTAAGTGTTCTCCTTAATTAATCTTTCTTCAGTTATCCATTTTGAGTATGCCATCTGATCTGTGCTGGGACACTTACTCATCCATACAATTACTTGCTTATTCTATTCCATTTCAATATTACTTCTAGTGTCACATTACCCAATAAGCAAGGTAAGCACAGGCTTACTTATGTTTACTTATTAATCTATTGTGAATAATTTCACATTTTTTCACAACATCAAAGATTCTGCTTCTAGGTATGGCTAGCATGTCTCTCTCCCTACCACACAGCACCTTCCTACAGAATCAAAGCCTCTTTTCAAATTTATAATCCCTGACAGTGATGGAAAGAGCTCTCGTGGTGTAATGATTAAGGCATTTGGCTACTAACCAAAAGGTTGGTGGTTTGAAGCCACCAGTCGCTCTGCAGAAAAGTCAAGGCAGTCTGCTTCCATGAAGGTTTACAGCCTTGGAAACCCAGTAAGCATTGTTACAAGTTGAAATAGACTTGATGGCAATTAGTTTATATATATATTTGTTGTTGTTGTTTCCCGTCGAGTCGGCCCCAACTCATAGCAACCCCTCCTTGGGTTTCCAAGGCAGTATCACTACGGAAGTAGGATTGCCCAACCTTCCTTCCGAGGAGTGGCTGGTGGGTTT
>NW_006921595.1:1654470-1658559 GCF_000298275.1 Orycteropus afer afer
ATCTATCTATCTATCTATCTATCTATCTATCTATCTATCTATCTATACACACACACACACATATCTATCTATACATACACACACACACACACACACACACATACACATATATATATATATATATAGCAAAGGACTACCAAGGAAGCAAGTTAAGCACCACTAATCTGTAATGCACAGTTTCACATGCTTTTCACCATATCATGATATGGTAAAACCCATGTGAAACTGCACTGCAGATTAGAAAGTAAGTATAAATAAGCCTGTGCTTACTTTGCTTATTGGATAATCCACTCTTGATTTCTTCCTAAGGGCAATCATGGGATTTTACTTATTAACTGAGACTGGTAGTAGTAGTAGCCACTCAGTATTTGTTCATAACTTGACCTGAGTATACTCCAAGCTTTCCTGGTTTGTTGTTGTCATTAGGTGCCGTCAAGTTGTCTCTGACTCATAGTGACCCTACGCACAGCAGAACAAAACACTGACCAGTCCCGCAACAGCTCCACAATCCTTGCTGTACTTGAGTGCATCACTGCAGCCACTGTGTCAATTGATCTTGTTGAGAGCCTTCCCTTCTTTCATCAATCCTCCACCTTACCAAGCATGACATCCTTCTCCAGGGAATGGTACCTTCTGACCACATGACAACATGACCAAAATAGGTGAAACAAAATCTGGCCGTTCTCACTTCCAAGGAGCATTCCAGATGCACTTCTTCTGGGACAGGTCTGTTACTTCTTTTAGCACTCCATGGTACTTTCAGGAATCTTCACCAGCATCACAACTCAAAAACATCAACTCTTCTTCGGTCTTCCTTATTCGTTGCTCTCACACACACATGAGGTGACTGAAAATACCACGGCTTGTGTCAGGCACACCTTAGTCCTTAAGGACACATCTTTGCCCTTCAGTACTTGAAAGAGGTCCTTTTCAGCTGATTTGCCCAGTGCTATACGTCATCTGATGTCCTGACTGCTGCTTCCATTGGTGTCAATTGTGGAACCAAGTAATATGAAGTCTTTGACAACTTCAATCTTTTCTCCATTTATTGTGATGCTGCTTATAGGTCCAGTTGTGAGGGCTTTTGTTTTCTTTATATTGAGATGTAATCCATACTTAGACTGTAGTCTTCAATCTTCATCAGTAAGTGCTTCAAGTCATCCTCATTTTCAGCAAGCAAAATTGTGTAACTGGTGTATTGCAGGTTATTAATGATTCTTCCTCCAATCCTGATTCCACGTTCTTCTTCATTTGGTCCAGTTTCTCAGATTATTTGCTCAGCATGCAGATTGAATAAGGATAATCAAAGGATATAACCTTGATACACTCCTTTCTTGATTTTAAACCATGCAGTGTCCCCTTGTTCTGTTCAAACAGCCACCCGGTCTATGTACAAGTTCCTCATGAGTACAATTAAATGTTCTGGAATTCCCATTCCTCTCTATGTTACCCATAATTTGTTATGATCCACACAATCAAATGCTTTTGCATAGTCAATAAAACACAAGTAAACATCTTTCTGGTAGTCTTTGCTTTCAATCAAGGTCCATCTGTCATCTATAATGATAACCCTCATTCCATATCCTCTTCTGAATCCAGTTTGCATTTCTGGAAGTTCTCTGTCAATATACTGCTGAAACCATTTTTTCATTATCTTCAGTAAGATTTTACTTGCATGTGATATTCATGATATTGTTTGATAATTTCCACATCCTGTGGGATGACCTTTCTTTGGAATGGGTACAAATATGGATCTCTTCCAGTCAGTTGGCCAGGTAGCTGTCTTCCAAATCTCCTGGCACACACTGGCATCCAGCGTGGCATCTATTTGTTGAAACATCTCGATGGATTGGTCCTACTCTGATGAGGCAGCTCTTTCCCAGTAGTATTTTGAGTGCCTTCTGACCTAAGGGGCTCATCTTCCTGCACTGTATTGGACATTGTTTCCAGGCTATTCATAAAGTTGTGCAGTAATGTATCAGACAGTGTTTCTCTGCTATTCATAAGGTTTTCTCCTGCCAATTCTTTGAGAGGTGGATGGCCTCTTCCTTCTTCCATGTCTGTCTCAGTCTGTAAGCTGCATTGAAACCTGTGCACTATGTGCAACCCTGTTGGCATTTGAAACACCAGTGGCACAGCCTCAAGCCTCACAACAACACACAAGCCACCATAGTATGACAAACTGACAGACAAGTTTTTCTCCATTGGCTGTTCGACACCTCTCTGCCCTCCTCTTATCTGGATCCTGCCACTGTGGGCCCTGGCTTTCCTTCTTCCTGCCTTTGGATGGGGCCTGTCTCTTTCCTGGTTTAGAGAAATCCTCTACCCCAAACAAATGTTAGTGTTAACAGAGGTGGGAAGCCAAAGATTTGACAGAAAATAAGGGGAAGTCTAAAAGAATGGTCCCATAATATTCACACTTTCAATTTCCTACCTGATGTTAAAAAATCCCCAAACAGGTAAAACCTCTTTATAATTATACATGCCTAAAAATCTAACTCCATTGTACATGTAAACATAAGTTATTTTCTGCATTATTTATTATACTCTATATTTTCCAGGAATGCAGCTTTTATGCCAACTAATGGCACATCACACTTTGTTTTGTTCTGATCAAGAGTAGTTCATCATTTCCAAAAATCCTAACACCAATGGCAAGTGTTTGAGTTGCCAACACAACTGTGTCAGTCATTATGATTCTACAAATAGAAGGAAACATCTGACTAGACTGGATCTTCAAAGGCAGTGAATCTCAAACATTAATGTGCACAACGAGTCACCTGGAAGACTGTTACAATGCAGAATCCCATTCAGTAGTTCTGGGCTGGGGCCTTGAATCTACTTTTCTAACAAGCTCTCAGCTGGTGTTGATGCTGCTGGTTGCTGGACCCCACTTTAAGTAGTGAGTTTCTGGTGCAATTGTGACCCATCATTTACATATCAAAACTTATATTATTTTATTATAAGTTCCTTTCATTTCTCTTTTATATTATAATTGGGGTATATCAAGTTTTAAAAATAAGTATGTCATTCAATTTGTCTGTGGATTTCATTTCATGCTAATAAAGGGAGCAATAGAAAATTCAATATAAAAAGAAGGTGCAAAATTTGATAGGATTGAAAAACCATTGGTATAAGCTCTTCAAAGTCATCCAGTTCCCTAATTTAGGAATGAGAAGGTTAAACCAATCCCTGATTGGAAATTGTCCTGGAAATATGGGTTCCAGAACGGGCAATCCCAATTTCAAACAAAGAAATTCAAGTAAATTTTCTGGGGATATTTGAGAAAGAAGCTTTGTCATCCTCATGAGAGTAGATCCAGGAAGCATCACTCTCTCTTCCTCTGGACATTTCTGAGTGAAGACCTAATGTCTGATAAAGTGAGCTAGCACATGAGTGTGGGAAGGAGGAAAAAAAAAACCCAGAGAAGAATAGGCAAATGGAGCCTTAGTGTTTTGGTTACCTAGCGCCACTCTGACAGGAATATACCATAAATGGGATGGCTTGGACAAACAGAAGTTTATTCTTACAATTTGGAGGCTTTAAGTTTAAGTTCAAAGTGCCAGGCTCTAGGGGCTGGGTGAAAGCCCGTCAACCTGGGGTTCAGCTCTTCTTCCTATTCCTGGCCCACTGGAACTAGAGATTTTTCTTTACTCAGATAGCTGCTAGCTGCTGAGACTGACAAACCCAAGGTTGACAAATAAAAGGACACAGTCCTGATGTTACCAAGCCACATGGCAGGTCATTAATTCAAGTCCACTGAAAGTCCCAAGGTCAGCAGAGCGTGGCAGGCTGCTGAACAATGACATGGCTATGTGCAGGGTTCAAGAATGCCATAAGCTAGAGACCATTCCCAAAGCTGCTCCTTATATATGGGAAGCAGACCACGTACCCAAAGCAGGTACTCAGGTGCTTGTGGTAGATGCCACCATGGAGTTGACTGCCAGTCTCATCATGGGGAATAACTACCACTAGCTTGAACCGCCAGCCTTCTGGTTGACTGCTAACCAGAAGGCTGGCGGTTCAAACCCACCAGCCACTCCTCGGAAGGAAGGTTGGGCAATCCTACTTCCGTAGTGATACTGCCAC
>NW_006921595.1:1659739-1664963 GCF_000298275.1 Orycteropus afer afer
CCAGCCACTCCTCGGAAGGAAGATGGGGCAATCTACTTCCGCAGTGATACTGCCTCGGAAACCCAAGGAGGGGTCGCTATGAGTCGGGTCCGACTCGACGGCATATAACAACAACAACAACAAGGAGTTATCTGGGCTAGAGATATGAATTTGGGAACAGCATTATAAAGATGGATTTTAAATTCATTGGTACAATGAGCTCACCCAGGGAGAGACCATCCCTGGAGATTAGAAGAGGTTCAGGACCAAGCCTAAGGAGTCACAAACTTGAAACTCTGCATAGATGATGACAGAGAAGAGTGGTCTGCAATGGGCCAAGGAGGGCCAGCACATTTAATATCACCGAAGGCAAAAAAAAAAAAAAATGAGTATGGGAGTGATTGTCTCCATAAGCTCTTGCCAACATAGTGCAACGTTTGGTTTCATTTTCTCCCCATTACTGTTTACAAAGTCTTTCCCAGATTCAAAATTTGCCAAAGCTGTCATGCAAATGGGAATTGTTTTTATGTAAAAATCAATTAATATGCATGAAATGGATTATTTTAGCGTTTGAATTGTATCCCCCCAAAACACATTTTAGAAGTCCAAAAAAGCAGTGTGAATGCAAATTCCTCTTTCTTTCTCTCACATGGGGAAAGTACCTGCTAACACAATGCATGTTGTACACATCCAGAATTCACTCAGGATGTGTGTGGGATGCTTGCTCCTTTTCAGTCTATAAGTGTAAAGAGATGATTGGCCACAGTCAGCTTGTGGGCCAGCACCTGGAATAGTGGGGCTGTGGGTGAGCTTGACGAGTCCTCTCTAGACTTTTTTAGGAGTGTAGGAAAGTGGGAAGGAGGATGAATAGGGAGAAGCAGAGCAGTAATCTGGAATTGCTAGGGACAGGGCACCTTAGGAGACATTTGTTCTTTTTTCACTCAACTTTTATCTGGCCAAAACAGAAATATCCTATTTAACATTTATTGGTATTGAAAAAAAAAAACCCAACTCCTCCCACAAATGAAGTTTATTTTTGACATGTTACTGTCTCATCTAACAACTCTTTATCTGAACCAGCCTTTACTTCTAACTAGTAAAGCAGTGAGTTGCTCCTGACTCATGGTGACCCCATGTATGTCAGGGTACAACTGTGCTCCATGAGGTTTTCAACAGCTGATTTTTCAGAAGCAGATCACTAGGCCTTTCTTCTAAGATACCTCTAGGTAGACTCGAACCTCCAACCTTTTGATCAGCAGCCGAATGTATTAACAATTTGCACTATCCATGGACCCCTAGCAATTGTTTATACTAGCCTTTATCCGTACTTCCCTCCTTCTGATGCACAGAAAAATTCTCTGGGAAGCCCACTCAGTCTCAGCAACTGAACCATGGTACTCTCTATTATCCAGTGTAGTGTCTATTTTGCGGCTTTCTCCCCGTTGGGCTCCAAATACACACTTTTCACCCTAATTATTTCATCGCAAAAGTTTTGAACTCAGAATAACGCCCTTTTCAATCAAGGAGATGTTTCTATGAGTCCACCATAAATACGTGGATCTTCCTGAGTCTGAATCAACTCAACAGGAATGGGTTTACTGCACACATGCACACACACGCACCCCACAGTACATGACATTTCCCTCAAAAGGTTAATGGTTCATTCTAGAAATAAGCTAGACTTCATGTCAGACATCATACTGAGGCTGCTTCCCTGTTGACTTTTTGCACCTTTTTTTTTTTTTCTCCCATAAGCAATAATTGCAAACTAGTGGACCCCTTGCTGAATTTGGTTGATAATTATGTTTTATTTGTCCCATGAATTATTTTTTAAATGATACCATTTAAGTCCAGGTGGCTCATTTCTGTTGAAAATGCAAAACAGGACTCCATTCTCACATAGTAACAACTGGGCACACACTGTAGTTCACCATAGGCCTTACCATCCCCTACTACCTCCTTGATCTGAAGGGCAAATGGCACATGCCATCTATCACTATGTTTGTCCTGTTTCTTTTCTTATAGGAGATGATTATTTCTCTGTAGCCAGGTCTCTATCAATAATAGTAAACAACAGACCTCATGGTTCAAGAAAAATAGACTCTTCTTTCTTTGTGGAAGTGAAAACTGTTTGTATGTGTTTTAAAGCAAATGACAGTGACACTCTTTTTTTTTTTTTTTTTAAATCAACCCAGTACCCATTTGAATTTGCAGACCCTTGTGTCCCTGGGATGTGCAAAATGCTTGGCTTATAACCAAAAGGTTAGAAGTTTGAGTTGATCTGGAGGTGACTTTGAAGAAAGGCCTAGAGAACTGAAAAATCCGTGACTGACAGTCATATGGAGCACTATCCTACTCAGACACACAGAGGAGTTGCCATGAGTCTGAGTCAACTCAATGGCAACTGTGATCCAAGACACTGACTCTCTTTTAAAATAATGGATCTAAACCTTTAACTTTATTTAAAGTGGTATTTTCCAGAGAAGGCAAGGAGGGGTAGGGAAGCTAGAGCAATGGGAACAGAACAAACATACTAGAAATAATGAAAACATTGACACATTGTGAAAATTGTAACCAATGAAACAATTTGTATAAAAATTGTGAAAGGGGAACCTAATTTGTTGTGTAAAGTTACACCTAAAACTCAGCAAAATATTATTTTTTAAAAATAAAATGATATTTTCCAAATTTGGAAAAAGCCCCGTAATTAAAACATTTGAAAAAGTGGTAAACATATTTGTCTTTAATTGCTTTGCAATTCAGACTTCAGCTCAAGAGAAAAAAAAATAAGAAAAAAGCTAATTTGCTATGTTTCATTAGGAATTTTAGTAGCAATTCTTCTGTTCAAAAATTACAAGGTTGAATTAAGATTATGGAGAACACATCACTTCTTAATGGTGCAATTTGACAGTTATCTCTTTGAAAGAATGATCTCATTTAGGCACATGTTTTCCATGAAATATCTGCTTGTATATTGGCTTTATGGTGTTCCTTTTCAGTCTTTTCAATTCTTTTAGGAAAAGAAGGGGTATAATTACATAAAGCTATATATTGTAACTGCTTCTAAATAGAGAAAGAAGGAAGGAAAGAAAGAAGGAGGAAGGGAGAGAAGGAGAGAACTAAGATTTATTGAGTCTCCATTAAATAGAAGACATTCTGTTACATAATCTCCTATAATTTTCTTATTTGACTAATTTAATTATTTTATCTCATTTAATAACCATGTGAAGTAAATATTATTATTTTTAATATGAAGAGAAATCTTGACTTTTAACACATAGTTAATATTTTAAAACCAAAGCCAGTTACCTTTGAATTAATTCCAACTCCCTGTGACCAACAGTGCTCCATAGGATTTTCAACGGCTGCTGATTTTTTAAAAGCAGATTACCAGGGCTTTCTTTTGAGACAAGTCTGGGTAAACTTGATCCCCTAACACTTTGGTTAATAGCCAAGTATGTTATCCAGTTGCACCATATAAGGACTCCTGTTAATATTTAGAGGAGCTGAGATTCTATTCCAGTCTCATGGGGATTCCAAGTTCCCTACTTTCCACTTCGTAAAAATAAGATGACTTAAAGAGAAAATCTGAAATTTGCCTTCCAATGCAATGATTATGGACATGAAAAATAATTGACAGAAAGAAACAGAGATGCAAATTGAGGCATATAAAGAAGAAGAGAAAATGCATTCAATCCATAATTTATCTTTTTTAAAGTAGAAAAATGTGGTTTATTTAAAATATTTACTCCCTAATTTGTATTTAAGGAGCTCTGGTGGCCTAGTGGTTAAGGCTTTTGACTGCTAACCAGAAGGTTGGCAGTTCAAACCCACCACCACTCCGTGGAAGGAAGACTGTGCAATCTACTTCTGTAAAGATTTACTGCCTTGAAATCAAAAGGCGTCACTATGAGTCAGAATCGACTTGATGGCAGTGAGTTTCATTTGGCTTTTGTAATTTGTATTTGGATCTCACTGTGTGAAGTTTCTAAAACAATCAGGTCAGATACAGGATCCCGACAGAGGGTATTTTCAGGGACCTAGTAGTAGGAATAGTTTTGAAAAAGTGGATGTGCACTCTGGCCAGATGCTGGATGAAGGCCCAGCAATAATGACCATAGGCTTTCCCCTGTGTTGTGGTTAACTAGTGCCGCTCTGACAGGAAATATACCACAAACGGGATGGCTTGAAGAAACAGGAGTTTATTCCCTTACAGTTTGGAGGCTTTAAGATCGAGTTCAAAGTGTCAGGCTTTAGGGGCTGGATGAAAACCCCTCACCCATGGACTTCAGCTCTGCCTCCTGCTCCCAGCCCATTGGAGCTAGAGGCTTTTCTTCACTCAGACAGCTGCTGGCTGCTGAGACTGACAAACTCAAGGTTGACAAATAAAATGGCACAGTCTCGATGTTACTAAACCACACAGCAGGCCATTAATTCAAGTCCATTGAAAGTCCCAAGGTCAGCAGAGCATGGCAGGCTGCTGAACAATGACATGGCTATGTGCAGGGTCCTAGTGTGGCATAAGCTAGGGACCATTCCTAAAGCTGCTTCTTAGATACGGGAAGCAGACCACATCCCTAAAGCAGCTACTCGGCTGCTTGTGGTAGGTCCCACCATGGAGTTGATTGCCAGTCTCATCATGGGGAGTAACTACCACCAGCTGCCCAGCCACTCAACAAGGCCCAACCAAGTTGACATACAACTTTCACTACCACACCCTCTTTTCCAGAGAGTTGGCTGGGAAGGATGTATCTGCCAGTAAAACAGGTCACAGGAAGAATCATTCTCCTTCTTGTGAAGTAGTATTTCTCAATCTTGTCTCAACCTCTCATTGGAAGCCCCTGAGGAACTTTAAAAAATTCTTGAGGCTCTCAAGAAATTCTGATTTAATTGCACTGGAATATGGCTTGGATTTACAGATTTTTAAAGCTGTCCATGAGATTCTAATGTGTAGCTAGTTGTAATTTGGTAAATGAGAAATCGAAATATTCTTCAAGACTAGAAAGGAGTAACCAGTAGCTACCAAGTCAACTTTGACTCATAAAAACTCCATGTGTATGAGAGTGCAACTGTGCTACATAGGGTTTTTTTTTTTTTAATTTTATTTTGATTTGGGTGAAGATTTACAGAGTAAATTCACTTTTCATATAGCAGTTCACATATACTTTGTCTCATGTCATTGACCAAAATTTACAATGCAACAGCTCCCCTCCCACTTCCTCCCCATAGTTACCTCTTCTCAGTG
>NW_006921595.1:1669018-1683373 GCF_000298275.1 Orycteropus afer afer
CTTTATGGCCTAACATATGGTCTATCATAGAAAAAGTTCCATGTGCACTGGAGAAGAATGTATATTGTGCTGCTGTTGGGTGAAGTGCTCTATAGTACATAGGGTTTTTGATGGCTGATTTTTCAGAAATAGATTGCCAAGGCTTTTCTCTAAAGTGTTTCTGGATAGACTCAAACATTCAACCTTTCAGTTAGCAGCCAAGTGCATTAACCCTTGTACCACCCAGACACATTAGCTTAATACTTATTAAAATTGTTATTAAATATGAAGACCAAACTTCTGAAAAATGAGAATAGACAGAAGCACAGAATCAGATATAAAACCACAGAATCAGTTTTATCCTGTCGTCTATAAGCCTAAGAGACCCATTTTGGGGAGTCATCTTTTTATCTGATCTTTGTTCACCTGGAAGCAAACTTCAGAATGTTAATTGAAGGAAACTTTATACTGGCCCATAGAGAAGTTTGGTGACATCTCGGAGGGTTACATGTACCAACTCAGCTAAATTTGGTGTCAGTCCCTGGTGGAAGCCTCTGAACTTAGCTGGCTCTGCTCTTCGCTTAATCTCAGCCCCTTGGATGGAGGAAGCACGTCCCTTCCTAGCCCTATGCGTTCTCAGTGTTTGATGCTGCTCTTCAGTAAAATGGAGGTTTCTAAAGCTTCTGTCCAGGAGAGCACTTATCATTTTTCTCTTATCTATCCCTTCTTCTCCTCTTGATTTTTCCCAAGGCACATTCACCACAAAATATTTTTGATTAAGTTAGCTACCACGTGGCCTGGTAAGTGGGGACTATCGTGCCTGAGCTAAGCCTCCAGCCAGTCTTGTCTGTGAATAGAAGATTTTTCATGTGCCTCACAGATGTGACTCCCTTTGAGCCACCTATGGAATTCCTTTTTCGTCTTTGAAGACTACTGCTTCAGGCATTCGACTGTGTGGATAATAACAAATTATGGATAACGCTGAGAAGAATGGGAATTCCAGAACACTTAATTGTGCTCATGAAGAACCTGTACATAGACCAGGAGGCTGTCATTGGAACAGAACAAGGAGACACTATATTGTTTAAAATCGGGAAAGGGGTGATTAGTGATGTATCATTTCCCATACTATTAAATCTGTATGCTGAGCAAATAATCCAAGAAGTTGGGCTATATGAAGAAGAATATGGCATTAGGATTGGAAGAAGAGTCATTAACAACCTGCAATATGCAGATGGCACAATGTTGCTTGCTGAAAATGAAGATGACTTGCAGCACTTACTGATGAAAATTAAAGATTACAGTCTGCAGTATAGATTACACCTCAATATAAAGAAAATGAAAATTCTCACAACTGGATCAATAGGCAGCATCATGATAAATGGAGAGAAGACTGAAGTTGTCCAATATTTCATACTACTTGGTTCCATAATCAACACCAATAAAAGCAGTAGTCAAGACATCGGACAACATATTGCACTGTGCAAATCTGCTGCAAAGACCTCCTTAAAGTGTTAAAGATCAAGATGTCGCTTTGAAGAATAAGGTGCACCTAACCCAAGCTATAGTGTTTTTAATCACCTCATGTGCATGTGAAAGCTGGATAATGAGTAAGGAAGACCAAAGAAGAGTTGAGGCTTTTGAGCTGTGGTATTGATGAAGAAAGCTGAAAATACTATGGACTACCAGGAGAACTAACAAATCTGTCCTGGATGATGTGTAGCTGGAATGCTCCTTGGAATCAAAAATGTCCAGATTTCATCTCACCTACTTCAGTCATGTTGTCAGAAGGGATCATTCCCTAGAGAAGGATATCATGCTTGGTAAAGTGGAGGGTCAACGAAAAAAGGGGAAGGCCCTCAATGAGATGGATTGACACAGTGGCTGCAATGATGGGCTCAAGTATAGCAAGGATTGTGAGGCTGGCACGGGACTAGGCAGTGTTTTCTTCTGTTGTGCCTAGGGTTGCTATGAGTCAGAGCTGATGCAATGGCCCCTAAAAACAACAACTTCTTAACAGGTCATTGACAAAGAGAACCAGCCCCTATTCTGACTTTAGCACTTCCTCCCATTCCTTCGATAATGTCCCCAGCTAACTTCTAGGGTGTAATTATCAAAATCCTCTCACCACTATTTTATAACAGAAAAAGACTTGCACCCATAATTGTAGATGTATATGTTTCTTATCAAAGCAATGGTCTTAACCACATACATAGTGTTGAATATATTTAAAGTGCTAATCACACAAAGTTGGAAGTTCCTTGTTGACTAGCTGGCACTGGAACCATTAGTGTCAATAACATGTATATGCAAGTTGAATACTGATGAGTCATATACATGTATAGATAGCAATATGATCATTCATGCTTTGACAAGAAAATATCAGGACATGTTTATCTATGACCAAATAAACCAAAAACCAAACTCACTGCTGTTGAGTCAGATCCGACTCATAGTGACCCATCCTTGGGTTTCTGAGGCAGTATGCCTATGGAAGTAGATTGCAATCTAATCTTTAAAAAGGATCTGAACATCAAGTAATTTAAGTGTATTCAAAGATGTAATTGAAATATAGAAAATATCACAAAGGTTTCAGGAGACTGAAACCACAAACATTTCCAGTTTATGTGATAGATTTGAGGTGGAAGCATTTTTTCATAAATCAATTTACCTGAAAGCTGGGTAAGATAAAGAGGATAGAAATAGATGGTGAGTTCATTGCAAGTGCATTAAAAGTTTGCTTTCTTAAGCCATTTGCTGTACCATTTTGATATTATCACAAAGCACTTTGAGTAAACGTAGTGGCTTTGAGTGTGCTTCCGGGTTTTGCCACATAACCATTCTCTAATTCATTTCCTTATCTGGAAAATGGGGCTAAAAATACCTTGACCTCATAAGATTATCACAAGGGAAATTAGTGGTAAAAGCACTTGGAATAGTGCTGGCACATAAATAACCACGATCATCACCATCACCCAGATTTTCATTTAAAAGGAAGTTACTAAGGCATTTCAATATCCAGCTTACCTTTACTGCACACTCATAGGAACAAGGAGGTAGAATCTGAGCCCTGGGTGAAAGGGGCAGAGAAGAGCTGGGCAGAGTCTCTCCAATATCAGATAGTGGGCTAACATTCAGGGAAGGCCTCCAAGCCTAGTGGGGAGCTGGCAGGCTGGA
Source organism: Orycteropus afer afer (assembly GCF_000298275.1). Taxonomy (NCBI): domain Eukaryota; kingdom Metazoa; phylum Chordata; class Mammalia; order Tubulidentata; family Orycteropodidae; genus Orycteropus; species Orycteropus afer. The sequence continues at coordinate 1,672,175 of NW_006921595.1, forward strand.
CAGGGAAAGGAGGCCAGGGCCCCCACCATAGAAGAAGCCTTGGATAAGGGTTATTGCCCATGGAAGACTGCCACCTGGAAGTGGCACAGGCCCCAAGTGTCATACATGACAAATTAGATCCAGCTCTACAGGTAGCAAGAACAATTCCAAGCTTCATTGGATAGTGGCCCTGAGGTTTTGCTCTATTTTCTGCCTTGGCTATAAGCTGGGCTAAGCTTTATCCTGAAGATTTGAGATCAACTGGAGACAAAACTCTAGGAGTAGTAGTAGATATTATGGATAAAAGCATGTGCCCTGGTGCTGGACAGACAGGGGTGTGAATCTAAGCTCTCCCACTTTCTAATGGATTGCTTTTTGGCTCTCAATTTTCTCATCTCTGGTAGCGTAGTGCCTAGGGCACTTGACTGCTAACCAGAAGGCTGGCGGTTCAAACCCACCAGCCACTCCTTGGAAGGAAGGTTGGGAAATCTACTTCCATAGTGATACCACCTCAGAAACCCAAGGAGGGGTCGCTATGAGTCGGGTCTGATTCGACAGCACAAAATGGTACAACAACAACACAAAATTAGAGAGAATAATAGTATCTATGATGGTGTAGTGCCTAAGGCATTTGACTGCTAATCAGAAAGCTGGCAGTTCAAACCCACCAGCCACTCCTGGGAAAGAAGATTAGGCAACCTACTTCCATAGTGATAATGCCTGGGAAACCCAAGGAGGGGTCAATACGAGTTGGATCTGACTCGACGGCAGTGAGTTTGGAGATTTTTTTATCTTAATTTTTGGTGTGAAGATTAAATCATATTTTCTAATGTCCTTGGCCTAGTAATTTGACATATGGAAGTAATCATAAATCCTAGCTATAATTATTATTATAAAGATGTGATGATGATGGTGGTGGTAGTGGTGGTAGTGATGATGATAATGATGATGAAAATATGAGATGAGATGAGTTGAGATGAGATGATGGACATGACAGTAGAAGAGAAGATCTAAGAGAGGGAAAAAAAGATAATATGGTTGTTGTTATGTTGTTAGATGCCATTGAGTTGGTACCAACCCATAGTGACCCTGTATATGACAGAACAAAACTCCATCATCACAATCATTGCTATGTTTGTGCCCATTGTTACAGCCACTGTGTCACTCCATTTTGCTGAGGGTCTTCCTTTTTTTCTCTGACCCTCTACTTTACCAAGCATGATGTCCTTCTCCAGGGATTGTTGTTAGAGACAGAAAAAGAGATAAGAGGTTAATCAATTTTTAAAATAAATAAAACAAACCCCCCAAAGAGGCAATTACACTAATTTTCTGGTGGGGCAAAGCTAGTCCATCTTGTACAAGCCATCTCTTTCATATGGAGCAGTCTTAGGTTTATAAATTGGCTTATGGGGCACATTTCTTCCCCTAAGCATTTAAAGGCCCGTTTAGCCATAAGAAGATAAAAGCCAACGCCAGACCTATGCAATCAGGAAACAGAATTTAAGGCACAAGGAACAGGGTTCTAAATAACAGGGCTGACAGCAGAGTAACATTCTCACACTTTGGTAGAGCATGCAGATCTTTGACATTTCACCAAAGCGAAATGTTCCATCTCCAGAACCTGACTTGTTCTTTACTATTTTTATTGTTTTGCAGCTTAAAAAAAAATTGCCAATTAAGTTAAGCTAAACTGTCGCACAATCAGCTTCTATAATTACCAGCAATGGTTTATGATAGGTTCAAGCAAACAGAGAATTTGATTTTTTTTTTTTTTTTTTTTGCCAGAGTTGTAGTTTCTTTTTGTAGACACAATTATCATGGTAGTGCTTCCCAACAAAGGGAAAACATAGCCTGGAGCCATTGCATATTTCATTTTCAGTCCAGCAGTTTTAGAGAGTTCTGGTTTTTTCTAGTGAGTATTCAGCGGGAGAAAAAGGCAACCAAAGGCTCTGAATAAAGCACAGCCTTTCACAAAGCAGGGACTGAAGCCACCAGATCTGGGCAAAAAGAATGCTGCCATGTGCTGGTGGCCACCAGCTTCTGAACATGTACGTTCACTCACAGGATGGAAGAATTGCAGGGTAGGAATCACATTTCACAATCTAGTTAATGTACCCAATCTCCAACAACAGGTGTCATAATTCCTAAGGAGACAAATCTAAAGTTAAATTTATTAATATTGTAAATTAATGGCATAATAGTTATAATTACTAGTTGGTAGGGGATACAAGAATGTCTATCTTGGTTTAAACCTCTATTCCACTGGTTGAACAAGTAATGTGAACTTACTGAGTCTCTGTTTTCCACTGTGCAAAAAAGGGCTACCAGCAGCACTTACCTAAAATAACTGCTCTAAGGATTAGATAAGCTAATAATATATTAATTCACTTGTTGTTGTTGTTATGTGCCTGTAGAGTTGGACAACTTATAGCGACCCCTCCTTGGGTTTCCGAGGCAATATCACTACGGAAGTAGATTGCCCCACCTTCCTTCCGAGGAGTGGCTGCTGGGTTTGAACCGCCAGCCTTCTGATTAGCAGTCAAGTGCCTTAGGCACTATGCTATCAGACTCCTTATTCAACAAATATTTATTGAATAGCTACTATGTGCAAGTTCTATCCTAGGTGCCAGGAATATAACAATGGACAATATAAACAAAATAGTTTTTAACGTAAGGAGCCTAGAGGAAATGTCCACACAGCACCAAAAAACAAAAAAACAAACAAACAAACTCATTGCCGTCAAGTCGTATCTAAGTCATAGCGATCCCTTCTTGGGTTTCCAAGGCAGTATCACTATGGCAGTAGATTGCCCCATCTTCCTTCCGAGGAATGGCTGATGGGTTTAAACTGCCAGCTTTCTGGTTAGCAGTCAAGTGCCTTAGGCACTATGCCATCAGAGTTCCTGTCCACATAGTGCTTCCCATATAATAAGACATGTGATAAATGTTTGCTATAATTTTTAAGGAGACCCAGTGCAAACTGAAAGGGTGGTTTGAATCTACCCAAATGCATCCTGGAAGAAAGGCCTGGCAATCCACTTCTGGGGGAAAAAAATCAGCCATTGAAAACCCAAGGGAGCAGAATTTTACTCTGAAGAACATGGAGCCACGATGAGTTGGAATAAGCTTAATGGAAACTGGGTTTACTGGTCCATGATTTCTATACTGATATTACTTTAGTGTTATATATGATCATTGGGTTTATTATTGTTAGCTATTATATTTTTCACTCACAGTGCTCTGATATTACATTGTTCTCACTTCACACAGGCAAAAACTAAAGTTCAGAAAACCTTTGTTGTTGTTGTGTTGTTGTTATGTGCCTTTGAGTTGGACCCAACTCTAACTACCCCTCCTTGGGTTTCCGAGGCAGTATCACAATGGAAGTAGATTACCCCATCTTCCTTCGGAGGAGTGGCTGGTGGGTTTGAACCGCTAGCCTTCTGATTAGCAGTCAACTGACTTAGGCACTACTCTACCAGAGCTCCCATGGTTGCATGGATTGGCTTTCAGCCCAACAGTAGAAAGACCTACATGCAAAACAAATACCCTAGGCTGATACGTTCACCTACTCTATGGAGATGCACCTCTTAAATCAATCAGCCATGAGACATCAGAGGAGCAGTATTTATGCAGAGGCTGGACAGACAGGAATGCAAAGATAATGGCACAGGGGTGGGGGTAGTCACAGGGACGGGAGGGGAGGAGAGTTTTTTATGGTTGGGGATGGTAATTGGAGTCATGAAATCAAATGCACATGAATTGTTGAATGTAAAACAAATCTGCTTTGTAAATTTTCACCAAGATCACAATAATAATAATAGCAATAAGAAAATTATATGGAGGGTAAAAAAAAAATTAAAAAATGAAGAGTAAAGTTTAAAACCTAAATGTATCTTACCTGAGTCCATGTTCCACTTAAGCTTAAGGCACAGTGCTATTTCTAATGAATCAAGGACAGCAGTAGTAGTGAAGAGAAAGTATGTTTCAGTTAGTCCTAAGAAAGAATATTTTAATGCCTAAAGTGACTAGACTTTGGTGTGATATGCAGCATGTTATTGCTGTTGTTAGGTGCTATCGAGTTGGCTCTGACTCATAGCAACCCTATGTACAACATTGCCCAGTCCTGTGCCAGCCTCACAAGCCTTGCTACAGCCAAGCCCATCGTTGCAGCCACTGCATCAATCCATCTTGTTGAGGGCCTTCCCCTTTTTCATTGACCCTCCACTTTACCAAGCATTATATCCTTCTACAGGGAATGATATCTTCTGACAACATGACCAAAGTAGGTGAGACAAAGTCTGGCCATTCTGCAGTATTGGCTACCTTATTTCCTTTCTGCCTGTTGCTGTCAAGTAGTCTTTGATTCATGGAGACCTGCTGTGTGTCAGAGGAGAACTGTGTTCCACAGGGTTTTTAATGGCTGATTTTCAGAAATAGATAACCAGGCTTTTCTTCTGGGGTGCTTCTGGATGGGGTTGAACTATGACTTTTCAGTTAGCAGCCAAGCGTGTTAACTGTTTGCACCACACAGTGGTGGTTGATTTCTTGTCTTTGAAATGTCCAAGCAGAAGCTGAACAAACACTGAGTAAGAATGTTACCCAAGGGATTTAAGTATCTATTAGGGAATGGGTCATGATTTCCTGCTTCCCAAATCTGGTTAATCTTAGTCCCTCAAACATTTGATAAAAATACAGATTCTTTGAGCCACTTCTTACCAGAGTTTTAGAATATCTGGTATGCAAACCATGAGTCTGTATTTTTAACAATCATCTTAGGTCTTTGTTCTGGTTACCTAGTGCCACTCTGACAAGAATATATACCACAAATGGAATGGCTTTATCAAACAGGAGTTTACTCTCTTACAGTTTGGGAGGCTAGAAGTCCAAGTTCAAAGTCTCAGGATCTAGGGGCTGTGTGAAAGCCCCCTTGACCTTGGGCTTCAGCTCTGCCTCTTGCTCCCGGCCCACTGAAGCTACAGGCAGCTACTAGCTGCTGAGGATAACAAGCCAAGGTCGACAAATAAAATGTCACAGTCCAGATGTTACCAAACCACACGGCAGGCCATTAATTCAAGTCCATTGTAAGTCCCAAGGTCAGCACAGCATAGCAGGCTGCTGAATAATGACATGCCTACATGTAGGGTTCAAGCATGCCATAAGCTAGAAACCATTTCCAAAACCATTTCTTATATATGGGAAGCAGACCACATACTCAAAGGCAGCTACTCAGCTGCTCACAGTGGATTCCATCATGGATTAGATTACTTGTCTCATCATGGGGAATACTACATCCAGCTGCCCAGCCACTCAACCAGCCCTAGTCAAGTTGACATACAAACTTAACCATCACAGTCTTCTCATATAGTCCATTCTAGGCTGAACTGAAGGAGATACAACCTTCAAAATTCTCAGGAATGGGATCTTGTACGAACACTTGACGAGCATTTCTTAGCTGGCTGATTTTGAGCACTCCAAGGCTAGTAGTTATTTGTTTGGTCACAGTTGTAGAAAAGCCAAAGACAAAAGAATGGCTGGTAGCTCTCTAGACATGCAGCTAGTTTCCATTGGACTATAAACTCCTCTTAGAGGGCAGGGTCTATGTCTATTTCCACTATCCCCATTTTCTCTGGGATACTGTCTTCTACACAAATTGTTATCAATAAAAGTTTAGAGAGAAATAAGGAGCTCTGGTGGCATAGTGGATAAGGCATTTGGCTGCTAACCAGAAAGTATGGATAAATAAATTAGGGCAGTATTTTCTAAATTACCAGATAATAAGGTTCATTCAGAACTACTTCTTAAAATATAGTTTTTCATTACCTGCTCCAGACTAACAAAGTCAGAATTTTTAGAGGACTCTGGGAATCAATATTTTTAACAAGCTCCCCTCCTCACGTGGCTGTGATGCCCGGTGAGTTGTGGACACACTGATGCAGGTCAACCTCACCTGGCTTGGCTAGACCTGAGACTTTCCTGGAATCCAGGCATGGGGACTCTCACCTCTGGAGGGAACCTTACTGTCAGGTGGGTTGACCACTGGGGACACTGGCCTAGAGACAAATCCTGACTTTTGATTTTCATCAGTAAACTGCCCTCCATGTCAGGGCCAGGTATAGGCTACAGTGGCTCACACTAGGGTAGGTGCCTGAGCTTAAGAAATTCACCTGGCTTTTCTACTTTCTTCTCCCTTGTGCCAAACACCAATTTTAGAAGAATTTCCAAAAAGGCTTCCTAAATGCTCATTGCAAGGAGACAAGAAAAGCTATAAGAAGTACCTTTTTTTTTCTCTCTCTCTCTGCTTGCTGAAGTCAAAACCTGCCTTTTCTTCTTCTCCCACTGATTAGAATCTCAGCATTCCACTAAGATGATCTCCAAAAAAGGAAAAGCAAATGAGTAGGGCTGCTTCTGAGGATATGAAATACTTTACAATTAAATAAGGTATGGTTGGGCTTGGGGCTGATCATTGGTGATGGGTAGGTTTCTGCGAGGCTGCAAATGAATTCAGCACGGGACAGCGTTCCAAATGACTCCTACAAGCTTTCCCTTTATTATTTTTATTTGGTTATGTGCTGACTCTCATCCAGAATTGCACTTAATGCCCTAGTCTGAAGTTGCTGAAACGGCCCCCCATGGCATAGTGTGACAGTGAAAGGATATTGCCTTTGGAAGCTGCTAATGGTCCATGAAAAGGAAACAGCAGCAAACAGGAAAGCAATGCTCCAAAATAATGTCAGATAAAAATATTCACATCGTCTTCACTTTCACTGTCCGTTTACTCAGAGAGGGATGTGATCACAGAGAAGGCAGGGTTTCCAAAACAGGCAAATCTTCAAAGAGTGCAAGCATCCAAGGTTAAAAATATATCCACTTTCACAAATATATTTTTCCACAGTTCTTAATTAAAAGACAGAATTTACATTTGGAAACTTAATTGAGCTCCAAAATCTAAATGCAGAGGGGAAAGCACTCTGGAGCTGCAGTGGTAAGAATGGCTATCAAATTTGGGCAGGGCCATTAATTCATTCATTTAACCAGTCTGCATGGGGCACTTCTTATGTGCCTGGCCATGTGTTAGGAGCTGGGGATGCAGAAGTGAGGATGATGGGTCCCTGCTCAGAAGGAACTCACTGTCAGGCAGGGAAGAGAGACAGGAACACACAATTTATGGTAATATGACAAGTCAAAACAAAGTGCTGGAGGAGCCCGTTGAGTATTCAGAGAGGAGCTGCCATCAGAGTTTGTACATTGCTGAGAAAGGTGATGTACAAAGGTAGTGTTTGGTGCAGAGGGGTAGTAAGAAGTTCCAAGCAGAGGGAAAGCTAGGTGCAAAGGCAAAGCATGGGAAAGGGCTTGATGAGTGGAGGGAGTTTTGAGAAGTTCTCTGTGGAGGAAACAAAATGTGCTCACAGAAAAAGAATATGCAGGGGCAGAGGATAAGGGGTGGGTGGAAGGAGCTTCAGAGTGTGATCAGACTCTATACAAGACTGACTGGCTCTTGATAACCAATAAACTACTCGCTGTTGACAAAGACCCCAGAATACTCTCCTCTTGGTATTTAGGGGGTGTTTGGCTCTTGATGGAGTGAGTCCTTGGGTGGCAGAAATGGTTAAGTGCTTGACTACTAAACCAAAGACTGACGGTTTTAACCCACCTAGTCACACATTGAAAGAAAGGTCTAGTCAACCACTTCTCACAAATCAGCCACTGTAAACCCTCTAGGAGCTCAGTTCTACTCTGACACACATAGGGTGGTCATGAATCAAAAATGACTCCACAGCAATTGGTTGAGCTTTTAGTTTTCTGAGGAAGAGAGAAAATGTGAAAGAAAATATCTACTGCCTTTTGTTTTCCAAAAGGAGCTTTAGTGGCCTAGTGGATGAGGCATTAGGTTGTTAACTAGAAGGTTGGTGGTTCAAACCCACCAGCTGCTCCTCAGGAGGAAGATGAGGCAATCTACTTCTGTAAAGATTTACAGTCTTGGAACCCCTAGGGGGGTTACTATGAGTCAGAATTGACTCCATGGCAGTGGGATTTTGGTTTTTGGGTTTCCAGAACTTGATACATTGTCTTTGCCTCAAACTATTCATTTCTCTCAAAGGGAAGAAGAGAATACATTACAGCCAGAAGCAATCTCTTCCTAAAAGAGAATTATGAAGCAATAAATACCTTCATCATTTGAAACTTAGTTATGCGTCAATTTTATCTGTTAATAACAACTGACATATATCAGATGCTTAATATGTATCAGTTTCTGTTTCACGTATGTTTATAGTAAGTATATTGTTGTATTAAATCCCATTAACCACAATATGAGATAGATACATCTTTTTTCATCATTTCATAGACTGAGGAAACTGGGCCATAGAGAAGTTATTTGCCAGGGTCCTCAGGGCTAATATATGCTGGCCTCTAGGACTCCAGGACTGGCCTTTTTAACCATCCTAGACATGGACTTCCACTTAGATAGAATAGGGCAGAAAGATGAACGACAAGAAAGCATAAAACTACTCTGAGCAGCTAAGACAAATGTCTACATTGTTATGTTAATTAATAAAATTCATTTATTCATATTACTCACTCTTACCCCACGGACTCTTCAATGATTTGTATACATTGTATGGCTATTTTGTCAAAGATTACAAAGGCTTTCTGGCATCAATTCAGCAGTGCCACAGTTTAGTAAAGATCAGTCAATAACTAGTTGCCATTGAGTCGATTCCAACGTATGGTGACCCATTGTGTATCAGAGGAGAATTGTGCTCTAAAGGGTTTTCAATGGCTGATTTTTTGGAAGTAGATCACCAGACCTTTTTTCAGAGGTGGATCTGGGTGGGCTTAACCCATCAACCATTCACTTGGCAGCTGAGGGTGTCAATTGTTTGTACTACCCAAGGAATCTGATCACTTGATAGAGAGCTGGAAAACCTGAGTCTTGGCCCTACTTCTGCTACTAATTAACTGTGTCGTTTGGTTAATGTCATGGATTGAATTGTGTCCCCCCAAAATTTATGTCAACTTAGCTGGGCCATGATTCTCAGTTACGTTATGTAATTCTCAGCAGTTATGTAATGATGATACCCCACGATGTGATCTGATGTGATAAATTGATCAAGTGTAAGAGGATTAAGGGTGGGATGCAAGATCCTTAGTCCCATCATAGCCCTGATCCGAGGGTAAGGGGGCTTCCCTGGGCGTGGCCTGCAACACCTTTTATCTTACAAGAGATAAAGGAGGAGAAAAGGGAGCAGAGAGAGGGGATCTACTACCACCAAGAAAGAAAAGCTGGGATTGGAGTGTGCCCTTTGGATCCAGGGCTCTTGTGCTGGGATCCTCCCAAGATCAAGAGACACCCAGAGAGAAAGGCTTCCTCTCGAGCCAGCACTCTGAACTCAGACTTCTAGCCTCCTGCACTGCGAGACAATAAATTTTGGTTTGTTAAGGACATCCATTTGTGTTTTTTCTGTTATAGCAGCACTAGATAGCTAAGACAGTCAAACAAATTTTTTCTTTTCTGCATTCCATTTCCTTACCAGTGAAATGGTGTTAGGTATGTGGTTGCTGAGGTGCTGTTCAGCTTTGCCGTTGCAGAACTCTATGAATTTCCTTCTGCCTTGTGTGCCAGAACAACTCTGTACTCAGCAGTGTTACTCAGGGATTGCCTGAGAAGCATAGACAAGGTGGAAGGTGTTAGTCAGGACAGAGGTTCAGGACCCAAAGCCAGAATAAACAAGCCATCCTATGACTAAGCCTCACCTGACCTGCCCTGGAAGCCAGAATTTCTGGAAACTGGTGTTCAGCCCTAAATCTGCACTCATAGACATTGGTTCCATGACCTCACCAAGGTATGCTTGGGGAATCATAGCAACTAACATTTATTAAATTCTTCCTATGTGCCAGGCTTTGTACCAAATGTTATGTCTAGCCTTCACAGACAACCTATACTCATTAAACAAATGAGAAAAATTAAGGTTGGTGAGTTTCAATACATTGTCCAGAGTGTCACAGCTCACAAATAATAGAATCACCATTTGAACCCAGGCTGCCTAATCCACACTTTGGTGTGCCTGACCAAGCACTCTCACAAGATCCCAACCTTGCTCAGAACAATCATTACCATCTGGTATCAGAGTCTATCAAGAAGTTGGGACTCAGTTAACAATTTATTAAATTTCTTATGACATATTTAAGAAGCTCTGGTGGTGTAGTGCCTAAGGCATTTGACCACTAACCAGAAGGTTGGTGGTTCAAATCCACCAGCCACTCTGCAGAAGGAAGATGGGGCAATCCACTTCTGTAAAGATTTATTGCCTCAGAAACACATTGGGGGTCTCCATGAGTCAGAATCAACTCAATGGTAATGAGTTTAGTTTGATATGATGTATTTAGGATGCATTTAGTGCAGGGCTGAGTGTCAAAAGACAAAGAGAAGAATGAGATGGGGTACCTGATTTCTGGGAACTGCATATAATGAAAAAGCATTTTTGGAGTGTGTATGCACTAGGTTTTATTCTGTGTGCTTTACATGCATTAGTTCATTCTGTCCTTGTATCAACTCTATAAGAGAGAAAAAAATAGTATTATTTTCTCATTGTTGCAGACACTTACTGTCTTAGTTATTTCCATAACAGAAATCTCACAAGTGGATGTTTTTGAAGAACAAAAATTTGTTTTCTAATAGTTCTGTAGGCTGGAAGCCCAAATCAGGATCAAAGTAGTGTTGATTCCATCCTTGTCATTAGTCCTTGGGTCTTGGGGATCCTCAGATGACATTTGTCTTCCTTGGTATGCACTTGCTTCTCTGTCTAATCTGTTCTTTTTATAACTCAGAAGTGATTAGGTTTATACCCAACAATGATATGGCCTTGTCAATGAAACAAAACCCAATTTCAAAACAGGATTATATTTACAGATATGTTGTTTTTAGGTGCTTTCAAGTCCTTTATTTTTACCTTTTTTAATTGTGATTTGGGTGAAGATTTACAGAGCAAATTCACTTTCCATATAGCAGTTCACATATACTTTGTCCCATGTCATTGACCACAGTTTACCACAATGCAACAGCTCCCCTCCCACTTCTTCCCATAGTTACCTCTTCCCAGTGTCCATCCCTCCATACACTCCTGCCCCCTGAGCTGTCTCCTTGTGCATAAGCAGCCCTTCTTTCTCCCATGATTGTTCTCTCCAAGGAGTATATCTACTTGAGGTAAATGTTCAACT
>NW_006921595.1:1690473-1695616 GCF_000298275.1 Orycteropus afer afer
CCTTTTTTGGTATTTTCACCCAAATTCTTCTGCTAGTTGGGGTTTAGTCCACTTCTATATCCTTCCCTTCAAGGCTCAGGGGTCCAGGATTATTTTCTGTGTCTGTGTTAATTGGTTTCCCTTTTCTTTGTTGAAGAGGGTCTGTGCAGTCTTTCTGCCTAGTCTGCTATCTTGCCGGAACTCCTCAAGTCCATTTTGATTCATAGCAATTCCATATGACAGAGTATAACTATCCCATAAGGTTTTCTTGGCTCTAATATTTATGCATTGCACTGGGCTAATCTGATGCAAAAGATATCTTTCAAGTGCTGAAGATCGAAGATGTCTCCTTGAAGACAAAGTTGCGCCTAACCCAAGCCATGGATTTTCAATCACCTCATATGCATGTGAGACCTGGACAATGAATAAGGAAGACTGAAGCAGAGTTGATACTTTTGAGTTGTGGTGTTGGCAAAGAATGCTACAAGTACCATGGACTACTAAATGAACTAACAAATCTGTCCCAGAAGAAGTGTAGCCAGAGTGCTCTTTGGAAGCAAGAATGACCAGACTTGGTCTGACCTACTCAGTTATGTTGTCAAAAGAGACCATTCTCTGGAGAAGGATGTCATGCTTGGTAAAGTGGAGGGTCAACTGAAAAGGGGGAGGCCCTCAACAAGACAGATTGACACAGTGGCTGCAACAATGGGCTTGGCTGTATTAAGGATTGTGAGGCTGGCACAGGACTGAGCAGTGTTTCATTCTGTTGCACATAGGTCTCTATGAATTGGAGATGACTCAATGGCACCTAACAACAACAACAATCATTATGGGAAGGAGCTCTGGTGGCACAGTGGGTAAGGCATCTGGCTGCTAACTAGGTCAGCATTCAAACTCACCACCTTCTCTGAGGAAGGAAAATGGGACAATCCACTCCCATAAAAATTTACAGTCTTAGAAACCCTGTGGGGGTCACTATGAGTCAGAATTGACTCAATGGGAGCTGGGTTTTGATATTTTAATCTTTTTGGGAGCAGATCACCAGGTCTTTCTCCCACAGATCTTCTGTTTGGGTTCAAACCACCAGCCTTTCTGTTAGAAGCTCAGTATTTAACCATAGTCCTACCAAGGGTCCTCATTCACAGGTATACTGAAAAAAATCAAACTTGTTGCTATTGAGTCAATTCCAACTCACAGCAACCCCCATTGGGTTTCCAAGGCTGTAAACCTTTACAGAAGCAGACCACCTCATCTTTCTTCTGTGGAGCAGTTGGTAGGTTCAAACCACCAACCTTTTGGTTGGCAGCAAATGATGCCTTCACCACCGTGTCACCAGAGTGCACCTTATCCACAGGTATATATACATACATACATACATACAGAGAGAGAGAGAGAGAGAGAGAGAGAGAGAGACTCATTCCCACCCAGTCAGTTCCATCTCGTAGCAACCCCCATTGTGTTTCCATGGCTGTAAATCTTTATGAAAGCAGACTGTCTTATCTTTTTTTCTGTGGAGCAGCTGGTAGGTTTGAACCACCGACCTTTTGGTTAGCAGCAAAATGCCTTACCTGCTACACCACCAGAGTTCCTTTCATTCATAGGTGTGTTGTTGTTGTTATGTGCCATCGAGTCAGACTCTACTCATAGCAACCCTTTCTTGGGTTTCCTAGGTGGTTTCACAATGGAAGTAGATTGGCCAACCTTCCTTCTGAGGAGTGGCTGGTGGGTTTGAACCACCAGCCTTCTGATTAGCAGTCAAGTGCCTTAGGCACTATGCTAGGATTTCAGTACAAATTCTAGAGGAATCTAATCCATAGCACTTGCTCAAGATCACACAACTAATATGTGGCAAAGTTGGAACTCAGACCCAGGCTGCCAGACTCAAGAGCTGTACTTTTAACCAAACTGTGTTTGTGTTGTGTATCTCAAGCTTTCCTGGGTTAGTTCAAGCCACCTAGTGTTTTGAGCCACGTGACCATGGGTCACTGCTGGCAATATACAGGAATGGCCTGAGAACGGGGTTGGAATAAATGCAAACACTTTTAGACAGAATGAAATGAAGGGAGGTAGGAGAATGTGTGAGAAGAAAAGTTAGTTTTGGGAAGGCTAAGAAGAGGAATAAAGGAGGGTAAACTTCAGGTTGGGGTATCCAGGGATGGTATCCTTAAGGAGAGTACCCAGTTCACTGTGGATAGGACCCCCATTGGAGACTTTGGTCATTTTCTGGGATCTGCTCAAATGAGGTAACCCCAGGGCCTAAAGAGTAGTCAGGGACTGTGGATATTTGGTCTACTCAGGATAAATGTAAACTGCAGATCTGCTTTGGTCCAGACCCCAAGCCTTATCACACACCTTTTTCTGGCTCTTAGCTTAGTGTCCTTTCCTGATAGGTGAGAAATGAGAGCAAATATTCAAGAGTTATTTCTATCACACAAAGTAAAGCTAGGGAGTAGCAAATGCTTATCCCAGTCATTCCTTATGGAGCCAGGAACTCAGAACTTCCAGCAGCACCATGATTATTTGAAGGTGATACAGCCCCACCACTATCTGGAGTGTGCACACCTCCTTCCCCATTAGAGGTTTCTTCTCCTGAGTATGTCTCCTAGAAGCTTAGTCTTCTCTAGGCAACAGCTCAACTCAACTCACTGCCATCGAGTCAATTCTGACTCATAACGACCCCTGTTGGGTTTCTGAGGTGGTAAATCTTTACGGAAGTAGATTGCCCCATCTTCCTCCCCCGCAAAGTGCTTGGTGGGTTTGAATTGAACCGCTAACTTTTGGTTTAGCAGCCAAATGTCTTATCCTCTATACCACCCTAGCTTTTCTCTAGACAACAGTGGGACAAAATAGATTAATCTGATCAATTAATATTTACTAAAGTCTTAATTAATTTGAATGGAAAAATTCTCCAGAAAATCCATGAAATGATCCAACATGAAGAATTTAGAAGCCAATAAGCAGATATTTCTTTGCATGTCTCTCAATCATACCACATTCTTTTCTGCTTAATCAATTTACAGAGACAGGTGGCTGAGGGGAACCAAGAGATTTCCTTTCCTTTCCTTCCTTCCTTCCTTCTTCTCAGCCATTCTTCCTTCCTTTCTCCTCCTATCTCTTCACTGTTCCTCTGACCTTCCCTTCCTTCTGCTCTTCCCACCTCCTATTCTCTCTCACATAAATATTTACTGAGTTGTGATTATATACAAAGTTTAGTATAATAACATAAAATTCTTCCTGTAAATATACAGCCAGTGTCGACCTTTAGTACAGCAGACCACATCTAGTTGAGCAAGAAATCTGTGAAACAGATTAGTAGGAACCATTTGGTAGGTTAAAAAAAAAATCACTATGACTGCCCAAGGAGCTCTGGTAGCATAGTGCCTAAGGCACTTGACTGCTAACCAGAAGGCTGGTGGTTCAAACCCACCAGCCACTCCTTGGAAGGAAGACTGGGCAATCTACTTCCGTAGTGATACTGCCTCGGCAACCCAAGGAGGGGTCGCTATGAGTCGAGGCCTACTCGATGGCATGTAACAATAACAACAACATGACTGCCCATTATAGATAATCATAAATGATGTTTTCTTTCTCCCTTGAGTCATGGACTACAGTTGGTATGATTCAATAAATAATATTTAAATAAAATAAGAATGTATCAGCTGATCATTTGTCTATGCATATATATCTGTCTCTATTTATACACATGGGAGATCTGGTAGCGTAGTGTCTAGGGCACTTGACTGCTAACCAGAAGGCTGAGGTTCAAACCCACCAGCCACTCCTCAGAAGGAAGATGGGGCAATCTACTTCCATAGTGATACTGCCTCGGAAACCCAAGGAGGGGTCTCTATGAGTCGGGTCCGACTTGACGGCACATGACAACAACAACAATAATTTATACACACACGCACACACGCACACACACACATGCAGACACATACAGTGCTATGGGGGAAAAAAAAAACCCAGATTCAAACATATTCTATAAAGACCCTTTTATTAAGAGGACAAAAACAAGATAAACATAATCATCTGAATGAGGGAAACTGTCAACATGCACACAGGTCAGAGGCTGATGGAAATCATAGATCATGGTCATGGTGTTCACTATATATGTTAGAAAACAGAACAAGTCATCACAAGATCATGGTTGGTGGCAGGTCTATCCATCACTGTTGCATATGGGACCACAGAAGCAGGGAAAGGACCATGATTAGGATATGTACGTAATTGCAAGATAAAAAAGGTTACAACATTGTTTCAGGGGCTTTGATTACCTGGCTACATGATGGGTATGACTCATGATGGGTATGACTCATGATCATGTGACACTGAGTAATAGCCACAAGGTGGTTACAAGACAATACCAGGACTCCAACTTTTAACTTAAATTAGGTAATGTGTGTCTGATTGGCTACTTTTGGTAAATGCCTACACAAGTTCCCCAGTTCTTTGTGTGAGCATCTTCTTGCATAATAATTAATCTACTTTCAACCATACTCTTCCTGAAGGCAAACTGCCTCTTCCTTGGCTTGCCCTGGTCTTGTCTAAGCATGCCAAACCAAACCAGTCAGATCCAACTCATAGTGACCTCCTCCTTGGGTTTTTGAGGCAGTATCACTTCAGAAGTAGATTGCCCAACGTTCTTTCCGAGGAGAGGCTGGTGGGTTTGAACTGACAGCCTTCAGGTTAGCAGTCAAGTGCCTTAGGCACTACACCACCAAAACCAAAACCCACTGCCTTCACGTTGATTCCAACTCACAGCGACCCCCATAAGGTTTCCAAGTCTATAATTCTATATACGGAAGCAGGCTGCCTCATCTTTCTTCTACAGAGCAGCTGGTGGGTTCAAACCACTGACCTTTTGGTTACCAGCCCAATGCCTTAACCATGGCACCACCAGAGCATAGCCACATTGCTAGTTTAATGGTCATAAAGAACTCAAATGGTGTCTGAACTTACAGCTAGACTCAAAATGAAGTTAGGGCTCCCATGATAGACAGCAGCCTTCTACAAACCAAGTGCTTTAGAATTTATCTCTAAGACAACACACATATACATGCACATATATATTAGACTTATTCTAAGTTACTTTTGCATAAGACTAAAGGATTTGAAGGAGCTCTGGTAGCATAGTGGCTAAGACACTTGCCTGCTAACCAGA
>NW_006921595.1:1697031-1707294 GCF_000298275.1 Orycteropus afer afer
AAACCCACCAGCCACTCCTCAGAAGGAAGGTTGGGCAATCCTACTTCCGTAGTGATACTGCCTCGGAAACCCAAGGAGGGGTTGCTATGAGTGGGGGCCGACTCGACGGCACATAACAACAACAACAACAAATGATTTGAATCAGTTTACACTTGTACTGTGTAATATAATAGTAACCATTGCAAACAATTAGTATGAAAAACTAATGTAAAATAGCTTGTTAATAATTTTATATTGATTGCACATTGAAATATTATTTTGTATATATTGTGCTAAAAAATGTACTCCTTGCCCTTGAGTTGACTCTAACTCATAGCCACCCTATAGGACAGAGTACATCTGCTCCATAGGGTTCCAATGTTGTAAATATTCATGGAAGCAAACTGTTACATCTCTCTTCTGTTTGTTGTTGTTGTTATTTGCCGTCTAGTCGGCCCCGACTCACAGCAATGCCTCATTGGGTTTCTGAGGCAGTATCACTACGGAAGTAGGATTGCCCACCTTCCTTCCGAGGAGTGGCTGGTGGGTTTGAACCGCCAGCCTTCTGGTTAGCAGTCAAATGCCTTAGGGACTATGCTACCAGAGCTCCTACTCAACTTTTCAGTTAGCAGGTAAGTGCTTAAATACTTTGCCACCAGGGCTCCTTGTTAAAGAATATATATTATTAAAATTAATTTCACCTGCCTCTTTTCATGTAAAGTCTTTTTTAAATGTGCATACTAGAAAACTTAAAAATATGTATACTTTTATTGGAGATTGCTGAGCTAACCATGACCTTCATCAAAACCTCAAGCCTAAGGTTAATTTTCTAGTTCTTCTGAAATAATAATATACACTGAAAACAAATCAATAAAGAGAAGTACGGGGAGAGCAATACTCACAGATATTCACGGGCACAAAATTCAGTGTTCAAAGTGCGGAAGTCTTTATGGTCTTTAGTTGGTGAACATCTCTGTAAGTATCTAAATGCATTTGAATCAAATTGAAATGTGAACTCTACTCACTGAGTTTGATTATCCTTTGGAAAGACCAAAACCAAAACAAAACAAATCCCATGGCAATCAAGTAGATTCTGACTCATAAGGACCCTATAGGACAGAGTTGAACTGCCCTATAGGATCTCCAAGTTTGTAAATATTTACAGAAGCAGACTGCCTCATCTTTCTCCCATGGAGTGACTGGTGGGTTCGAATCACCAACCTTTTGGTTAACAGCCAAATGCTTGACCACTGTACCTCAAGAGCACCTAAGACAGAAAAATAACTTTGTCTACATTAAATGTTGCCTACAGATAAAAGATTGAACCACTATGGACCATTCTGACCAGGGACACAATAGAAAATCCAGATAGAAAGAAAGGAACATGTAGAACAAAACTGAAATTCCTAAAAAGGCCAGACTTACTGCACCAATAGAGACTAGGGGAACCCCTAAGACTATTGCCCTAAGAACTTGAAACTTTGAACTTGAAACTGAAATCATCTTCAGTGTCACCTTTTATGCAAATAATAAAATGGCTTATAAAATAAACACTATCACCTGTAAGTCCTGTGCTCCCTTATACAATGAACTATATAAGACCAAATGGCCAACATTTAACTTAAAACAAAGATGAGAAGAAAAGGAAGGGTAGGAAAGTCAGATTAATGGAAACAGAATGGAAATAATGAGAATGTTAATACATTGTGAAAAATATAACCAACGTCACAGAATAATTTGTATAAAAATTATTAACTAGGAAAAATTTTAAAATTGAAAGACTTAATTTTCCAATATAACTATAACTGGTGGTTTTCAACCTTGAGTATTTTTTCATCTTCTCTTCCTCCTCCTCTAACAACAACAACAATAAAGTAATAATAATAGAATTTAGGAGGAAAAAAAATATTACCCTAAGAGACAGCCATGTTTACTGAGTAGTGATTTCCCAACAGAAATTAATTCCAAGCAAATTTATATTCAACATTTAAGAAGATATAAATAATTCATCTTTTCATATCATCAGCACTGTGCACTTCCTACACCAGGGTACCTGTAATTTTTTCAGTTTATCTGTTCTAAATTTTGGTTCCATAGCTCATTATCACATTGTTTGTGCTTCTATTCCAAGGAGGTAATTTAATAGTCTTCAATAGAATTATGTTCAATTAAAATGTATTCAGTTTTACCATTTGTTTTAGTTATCTAGTGCTGCTATAACAGAAATACCGCAGGTGGGTGGCTTTAACAGAAATTAATTTTCTTACAGTTTAGGAAGCTAGAAGTCCAAATTCAGGGTGCCGAATCTAGGGGAAGTCTTTCTCTATTGGCTCTAAGAAAAGGTCCTGTCTCTTCAGTTTGTTTCTTGGTTCCTAGGAGATCTCCATGTGGCTTGGTATTAATCTTCCTCTATTTCTGTTTCTTTTGCTTATTTGTTTAATCTTTTTTATATCCCAAAAGAGATTGATTTAAAATACACCATACCCTAATCCTGTGCATTAACATTACAAAGACAACCCTTTCCCAAATGGGATTATAACCACAGGCATGTTGCTGTTGTTATGTGCCATCAAGTCAGACCTGACTCATAGCGACCCCTCCTTGGGTTTCCGAGGTGGTATCACTACAGAAGTAGATTGCCCAACCTTCCTTCTGAGGATTGGCTGGTGGGTTTGAACCACCAGCCTTCTAGTTAGCAGTCAAGTGCCTTAGGCACTACGCTACCAGAGCTCCTACCACAGGCATAGATGTTAGGATTTACAACATATATTTTTGGGAGACAAAATTCAATCCATAACATCATTCAAAACCTTTTTAGTTTTTAATTTAATTGCTGTAGGCTACATTTTATGTACCATTGACCTACCTTCTTTAATCACTGAACTCACAAATACCAAGCTTTCCAAATAAAATAAATTCTTGTCAGCTAAGAGAGTGCCTGAGCTTCTTTTCCCTTGGTACAACATGACTCATTCATGCCAGCCTCATGGAAGGAACTGATGCAGCAAAATTTTCTTTCTAGCATCTTCAATATTTTGTTTCTACAGTCTTGTCAATGGGCTGCACAGTGTAGAAAATGGAGTAGCTTCTTTTTTTTTCTTTCCAGCAACTCCTGTTGCTTTTTTGAAAAGCCCATGTAGCCTATTTATATTGCAGTGCTATATTCAGCATTGGCCTGCATGTTACATATTCATGACATATATCTAGATAGATTTACAAGCAGGAGCCTGGGGAAATCCAAGCTATAAACTGCAGAAACCTGACTGGTTTCATCACAAAACCTTGCAAGCGGAAGACTATGGTTTTAATCAGGAATGTCTAAAATTTGCAAAAATCTTTTTAACTATCATCTACAATACTTTCATCTGAAAGAGGTCATGTCATATCTCAAGTTTAAAAAAAGTCAAACAGAGGATATCAAAGGAAATATGTAGACTTTTAAGTTATATCTCACCTATAGCACCAAATGAATGATGACTCTTTTAATTCTATCCATACCCTTTTATGTTTCAGATAACTAGCAAAAGTAATATATGATAATTTTGGGATGCAAACAAGTCACTTACATGGCTCTTTGGAGCCTGCTCTCGTGGCGTAGTGCCTAAGACATTTGATTGCTAACCAGAAAGTTGATGATTCAAACCCACCAGCCACTCCACAGAAGGAAGACTGGGCAATCTACTTCTGTAAAGATTTACCACCTCAGAAATCCAAAGAGGGTCGTTATAAGTTGGAATTGACTCGATGGCAGTGAGTTTGTTTTTGGTTTTAAAACCATTGACCACCACCCATTTGTTGGTTCACTGTACTGTGCTGTTACTATGTTGCTGGAAACTGTGCCATTGGTATTTCAGATACTCTCAGAGTCACCTATGGTGAAAAGATTTCAGCAGAGTTTCCAGACTAACAGCCCAAGAAAAAAGGCTTGGGGATCTACTTCCAAAAATGAGCCAATAAACACCCTATGGATCAAAATGGAACACTGTCCAATATAATGCCAGAAGATGAATCCCCTAGCTTGGAAGGCAACAGTAGATGTAAGCATGCTGGTGATCTTGAGGACGGCATAGGATTGAGCAGCATTTTGTTCTGTTGTAAATGGGGTCACCATGACTTGCAGCTGACTCCACTGCAACTAACAACCACAGGATCACCAAACCCACGCAGTATCTCCAAAAGAAGAAAACAGAAGATTCCCTTACATATGAACACAGACCAAGAAGTTCTCCTATTACAGCAGAAATCCTTCTAATCATCTCTAGCCCCCCCTTGGACTTGGTCTCTCCCCTCCTCCCTGCTGATGGTTAAAGATGAATGCTAATGTCTGGTAGAAATCTAGGGGAGGAGCTGAACGTCAAGGGAGGAATGTGATGGAGGATGTGGCTTGGGACTGGGAATAGGAGATATGTATACCTCACCTGTTTACTGAAGGCAACAAAAGCCAAGGTGCTGGCTTTCTTGACATCCCACAAATCTCACCATTAATGCAATGATTTCTTTACCTCCTTGCTGCAATTGCTTGAGCAAGGATTAATCCCTCTCCATGGAATCCCTGGATCATGGAACTTGAAAGCCCTAAAGGAGTCCCTTGTCCTTACTAAGTTGACATTTTATTCAAAAGGATCAAGAGCTCACAATTTATGTGCCTATGAATACAAACCTTTGAAAATATGGGAATGGGTGGGCTTAAAGCACTGTAATAATTCCATTTTCTTAATCTGAAAAGGAAAATGACTATAATTAGGCAGAGATGTCTGCCAAGTTTCAGCCTAGAGGGACAATTTTGGCCAAGATATAAACCCCTGAGAATAGAAGCTTATAATGGACGCATCAAATCACACTTAACTATGGCAGAACAAGGAGCTGTTTTGTAATGCAATCATTCAATGCTCATGCCTTATGCTAGCATTTTAATTAAAATAAAGAATACTTCCTCCTTTTTACTGTCTATCACCCTCTTCTCAGACATTATTGTCAGATAAGACATATAGATTAGCCAAAACATATCTGTAAAATACAAAAGTGGAAATGAAAAAACAATCCAATCACACTCTCATTCATAAGATACATCCACCATCACAAACTGGGAGGTAAAAGTATAGATAAGACAATCCTCAAGAAAGTCCCAGGTATGGGGTATTTTCATGCTTGGGTCTAGTCAATGTGAACCTGTATAAGTTTCTTCCTCAAATTCCATTAAGGGTATGGGGAATTTAATTTTTTTTTCCCCGTGAACTTGAGTATGGTTTAATTAATTATAGCTGCAGAGCGCTAAGTGGAACCTTAATGACTTGAGAGAATGAATTCACCTCCCAATGAGGCTAACCTCCTCTCAGGGAAAATTTACACAGGGGGAAAACCAAATGATTATTAAATGAAATTACCCAATGCAGTCATAGAAACTATAGTACATCACAGATTTCATATTCCTTCTGATGGAGATTTCCACTGCAAACTGTCACCTGGCTTATAGCTCCAAATTCAGCTTTTTCCAACTCTTCCTTAAAAAGCCCAGAAAGACACAAAAATAGATGAAGACTCTAAACAGCAATAAAGCTTAACCTGAAAGATAACTTCATTTTAGTATTTAAGGGAAATTGATATGTATTATAAGCAGGATAGTACTCAAAATATTTATTATCCAGACATGAGCATAGAGCAACCAAGACAGACACTAGCCATGAGCAGACGTCATGCCATAGTAGAAGAACTAGCTGATTACCAGCCCCAATAAGATGGCAATAGAACAGAGATGAAGGGAATCTACCTAGACTTTAGCAAATGAGATATTATGAAATAGAGACTAAATGCAAAGTGGAAAGAAAAGTATGGCGTGTCCCTTTTCCATTGGTTCTTTGACCTGGAGACCTGGGAACTGCATCAGTGAAAGGACAGACATCTACTCATCTTCCGTATATCTTGACGTATTCTTCAAAGTGACTTCAGGATACTCCCCTGATCTCTCTTCTCTCCCAATCTTGTCACATCCATACAATGACTGAAAATTCCAGAAAATAGCAAGACGAAAGAAGGAGCTGAGTGAGAGCTGATTGAGCCAAGGTGCATTCAGAGAAATGTCTGACCAAACAAAGCACAGACAGGAAAAACCTGAGAAGTAGCATGTGCTAAGAATTATTCAAATGTCTTGTTGTATGAGAGTCCCACGAGCAAGCAAAATAGGTGGAGAATATAACTCAGCATAAAAGGGAAAATTACTAGGAAGACAGGGAATAAATGAGAACTGACCACAGCATTTTGTCTTCTTACAGAAATTCATGGTGGCAAAGCACTCATCACAGAGAGGACAGAGAGAAGGACTAAGTACAATCTCACCTGAATGCTGACAAACTGTAAGCTGAAACAGATCTAGTTTCTACAATGAAAACAGAATACATTTAGCAAAGGACATTTAAATACAAATTACATACAGAGAAAAGAGATAAACAAGTGCAAGACTAAGTTCACTGGAAACGGCTTATCACAAATATGAAATATATATGTGTACATATATATATATATTTAGCTGAAGTGAGCACCAATAAGAATTTAAGAAGGCATAACCCCTATGGATCAAAACTAGGTGGTCCTAAGGAGGGGATGGAGTCCTGAGTTAATGCACAATGTTAATATAAGCAGCTATTAACCAAAAGATTTGACATTTGAGTCCACCCAGAGGGTCTCAGTCAAAAGGCCTGGCAATCAACTTCCAAAAATTCAGCCATTAAAAACCCTATGGAGAGCAGAGGTAGCAAAGGTGGTATCCTAGTGGCATACTCCACCCAATCGCTCTGCAATATTCTTGGAAAAACTGAGTTAAACTGATAGAGATGATGATTCTGGAAACCTGAGCATTAAGTGAGAGGATAAATAATTAGATTGAGTGCTGATTGGAAAGGGTGATGGAGTGAGAACAGTGTCTGGCAAGAAAGAAGAAGCCAGGGTACCATGAAGCATGGCCTTTCTGAAACACAAAAGGCATCATATAAGCACAAGGAGAAACCAACCTCTTGGAATCCACACCGGGACAGAAACAGCAATGTGGACAGATCTGGAGGGAATCAAGACCTCAATTCTCAACTAGTCAGCCATCCCTAACACGCCTACAACCTTCCACCTCAACAAACAGGTGAGCACCATAATTCACTGTTGGTGGACAACATCTGCTCATCCTATACACAGGTCCTCTTCAAGACCAATAAACAGAGAGCCTTGTCACATTCCCACTAGTTATTCCACCCACCCAGAGACAGGTGGGGAATGCCCCAGTGCTACCAAATTAGCAAACAAAGATGCACACCTGTCCACCTGCCCAGATATATCAAAACAAAGCAAAACAAAAATTCAGGGTGAAACAAACCAACATATAATCAACAAATAAGAATGACAATCCCAAAATATCTCAGAGACAACAGACAACTTCAATTCAAAGAAAGAAACAGGACAAGATAATACAAGGGACTAACCAAAATAAAGAACTGGGAAGTCTCCCTGAAGAAGAACAGGTAATAGAACTACCATATCAGGATTTCAAAAGCTCCTTCCAAGAGCTCAAGGAAAACATAGCAAAAGCAAGGTAAAGGCAGAAATGTCCTGGAAGAATTCAGGAAAACAGTAAAAAAGCAAAATGACAAAATAGAAAATTAGAAATCATACAAAAAAAGCAATCAGAATTTCAAAAAATTAACACTAAAATTATGCACATGGATAAAACGTTGGAAGGACAAAAGGACAAAAGAGTAGAACTGAACTGGCTGAGGAACATACTAACAAGCTAGAAGAAAAATCCTTTGATATGAAGATCTATGTATGAAGAAAAATCAAGGGAGAAAAAAAACTTCAAAAGCCTAAGAATTGTTTGGGACAATATCAAAAAAATAACATATATATGGTTGGAATTTCAGAGTAGGAGGAGGCAAACACATACACACAGAAAATTGTCAAAAACTTTCTAGCAGAAAACTTCCCTGATATCTTGAAAGATGAAAAGATTATCATCCAAGAAACTCAGCAAACCCCATACAGGATAGACCCCAAAAGAAAGCTACCAAGACATCATAATCAAACTTTCCAAAAACAGGCTACTGGTTCACATCCAGCAAATGGAGATGATAAAGAGCCCAAAGCAGAATTCTTTCCTTACATACTAGAAGGATGCCACATCCCAAAGACAACTCTCCTTCAACTGATTAAAGCTCACAGCAGATTCCATCATGGAGGTGATTATGCCACATCCAGTCTCATCATTGGGAATAACTACATCTACAGCTATCAAGTCAGTCAAAATCACAGCCCAGAAAAGTTGACACATAACCTTTACTACCACAGTCCTCCCCTTGTCAACTTGGCACCTGTACACATCTCCTTAAACCATACATATATGGGTGGTCTGATACTCTGAGGCAATCTGTGTGGCAACATCACCCCCTTGGTCTGACAGACCCTGTTCTTCTACAGTTTGAGCATGGCAGCCCTGCCCCCTCAGCTTTGGGTAGTGGATATGGTCCCATTCCACTGGTACCCTTGTACACCAGCCCCACACTCCAGAACTGAGTTAGTGAAGATCTGACTCTTTGAATCTTAGGAGGGTTTGGAAAACACAGTCAACTTTACCTCATAGATATACAGAATGCTCCACCCAACAAAAATTCAATACACATTTTTTCCAGTGCTTCTTTCTCCAGAATAGACCACGTTAGGTCACAAAGTAAGTCTCAGTAATTTAAAAACATTGAAATACTACAAACCATCTTCTCAGATCACAAAACTATAAAATTAGAAATCAATAATAGGAAGATTGGGAGAAAAATCAAATACATGGGAATGAATAACACCATGCTCAAAAAATACTGGGTAACAGAAAAAAATAAAATGTAAAATCAAAAATCCCTAAAAGCAAATGAGAATGAAAACACCACATACCCAAACATTTTGGAGACAATGAATGTAGTACTCAGAGGTCAATTTTTAGCAATAAATGTACACATTAAAAAAGAAGAAAGAAACAAAATCAATATCTTAACCCCAAAACTCCAACAATTAGAAAAAAAAAAAAAAAAAAAAAAGACCTACATTCTCCAGAAAAAGGAAAATAGTAAAGACCAGAGAAGATATAAATGAAACAGAAAAACAAAGAATAAACAAGATCAGAAGTTGGTTGTCAAAAAGACTAACAAAATTGACAAACTACTGGTAAATTTAACTAAGGAAAAGAAATAGAAGATGCAAATAACATGAATAAGAAATGAAATGGGGAACATCACAACAGAGCCATATGAAATAAAAAGGATAATCACAAAATACTATGAAGAACCGTACTCCAACAAATATGAAAACCTAGTAGAAACAGAAAAGTTACTCAAAACACACAATCTACTTAAACAAACACAAACTGAGGTAAAATAATTTGAACAGACCTTTAACAAAATAAGGAATTAAACAAGTTATTAAAAAACTCCCAACAAAACAAAGTCCTAACCCAGATGTCTCACTGGAGAATTCTACCAAACATTCAAAGAAGATGATATGAATCCTACTCAGACAATTCCAGACCATAGAAAAGGAGGAATACCTCTAAATTCATTCTATGAAGCAAGCATAACCTTCATACTAAAGCCAGGTAGACACCACTAAGAAGGAAAATTACAGACCAATATTCTTCATGAATATAAACACAAAAATCTTCAACAAAATCCTAGCTAATAGAATAGTATTGACCATATATATCATGAGCAAGTAGAATTCATACCAGGTATGCAAGGATGTTTCAACATTGGCAAAACAATCAATGTAATAATCACATGATCATATCAATTGACACAGAAAAAGCATTTGATAAAATCCAACACCCATTCCTGATAAAAACTCTCAGCAAAATAGGAATATAAGAGAAATACTTCAATATAATTAAGGGTATACAGGTTGTTAATGATTCTTCCTCCAATCCTGATGCCATGTTTTTCTTCACATAGTCCAGTTTCTCGGATTATTTGCTCAGCATATAGATTGAATAAGTGTGGGGAAAGGATACAACCTTGTGCATTCTCTTCTTGATTTTAAACTATATAGTGTCCCCTTGTTCTATTCGAATGACAGCCTCCTGGTCAAGGTACAGGTTCCTCATGAGTACAATCAAGTGTTTGGAAATTCCCATTCTTCTCAATGTTATCCATAAATTGTCATGATCCACACAATCAAATGCCTTTGCATAGTCAGTAAAACACAAGTAAACATCTTTCTGGTATTCTTTGCCTTGAGCCAAGATCCATCTGACAACAGCTATGATAT
>NW_006921595.1:1708528-1709047 GCF_000298275.1 Orycteropus afer afer
GTTTAGCCTGTCCACCTATCTATCCATCCATATACCCAGTTTGCCTTCACTGACAATGCAGTACTGTATGTGCAAAAGGGTTCATATTTGTTGTCTGTACCTTCCATGTACCTCTCCGTCTTTCTCATCCTCACTGGTGTCATATTGGTCACTCACATTTGGTACATTGCCCTTCTCTTCACCAAAATCAGTACTTATCTCTATCTATCTAACAGCATTCCCTTCCCTCCCCTCCCATTCTTGGTAACCAACAAAGAAAATTTCCATCTATAGATAAACTTTTCCTTAACTTTTACTCAATTGGTATTCCATCAATTCCCAGAGCCTTGTTCTTTGCCAACTCTTTCATTGCAGCTTCAACTTCATCCTTCAGTACCATTGGTTCTAGATCATATACCACTTCCTGAAATGGATGAAGATTGGCCAGTTCTTTTTGGTACACTGACTCTGTGTATTCCTGCCATCTTCTCTTGATGTTTTCTGCATCATTCAATATTTTGCCCATAGAATCTCTCAATA
>NW_006921595.1:1709354-1711173 GCF_000298275.1 Orycteropus afer afer
TCTTCTCTTCTTTTCTCATCTTTTTAGTGATCTCTTGCTTTCTTCATGGATAATGTTCTTAATATCCTCCCACAATTATTCTAATTTTCAGTCGTTGGTGTTCAATGCATTAAATCTATTCTTTAGATAATCTCTAAATTCAGGAGGGATATATTCAAGATCATATTTTGGCTGTCTTGGACTCATTTTAATAGTCTTTAATTCAAGTTGAACTTGCATATGAGCAGTTGATGGTCTGTTCCACAATCACCTCCTGGCCTTGTTTTGGCTGAAGATATTGAGCTTTTCCACTGCCTCTTGCCACAGAGGTAGTCAATCTGATTCCTATGTGTTCCATCTGGTGAAGTCCACATGTAGAGCTGCCATTTGTGTTGTTGAAAAGGTGTTTGTAATGAATAAGTCATTGGTCTTGCAAAATTCTACCATGCGAGTTCCGGCATTATTTCTGTCACCAAGGCCAAATATTGCAACTGCCAGTGATTCTTCTTTGTTTCAAACTTTTGCATTCCAGTCACCAGTGATAATTAACACATCCTGATTGCATGTTCGGTCAATTTCAGACTGTAGAAGTTGATAAAAATCTTCAGTTTCCTCATCTTTGGCTTTGATAGTTGGTGCATAAATTTGAATAATAGTCCTATTAACGGGTCTTCCTTGTAGGCATATGGGTATTATCCTATCACTGACATCATTGTACTTCAGGACAGATCTTGAAACATCCTTTGTGATGATGAATGCCACGCCATTCCTCTTAAAACTGTCATTCCCGGCATAGTAGATCACGTGGTTGTCTGATTCAAAGTGGCCAAAAACAGTCCATTTCAGCTCGCAAATTCCAAGGATATCAGTCTTTATGCGTTCCATTTCATTTTTGACAACTTCCAATTTTCCTAGATTCATACTTCATACATTCCGTGTTTCGATGATTAATGGATGTCTGCGGCTGTTTCTCTTCAATTTGAGTGGTGCCACATCAGCAAATGGAGGTCTCGAAGGCTTTACCTTATCTATATGAGTAAGGATGGATTTACTCAGATGATGCAGCTCTTTCTCAGTCCTATTTTGGAAGACTTCTAACCTAACCAGACTAGTTGCACGGTAGTGTATCAGACAGTGTTTCTTTGCCATTCATAAGGTTTTCCCTGGCCAATTCTTTGAGAAGTAGATGGCCTCTTCCTTCTTCCTAGTCTGTCTCAGTCTGTAAGCTGGGCTGATACCTGTGCACCATGTGCATCCCACTGGGTTTGAAACACCAGTGGCTCAGCCTCAAAACTCACATCAACATGTCACCACGGCAGGACAAACCAACAGACAAGTTTGTCTCCCTGTTGGAAAACTCTCCTATCATGCTTACCTGGGTCCCTGTCTCTGACTGCTCCTCTGTCCCAGTTCCTGGTCCTTTTAATCCCCTTTCTCCCACTCTCACACTTTGCTGCTTTGGGCATGCCTAGGTTCCCCCTCCTCACCTGGATCCCTGAAGCTGACTGCAACCTGAGATACACAGATGATACCACTTTGCTTGCTGAAAGTGAGGATGACTTGATGCACTTACTGATGAAGGTTGAAGAACACAGTCTGCAGTATGGATTATGTATCAATATAAAGAAAACAAAAATTTTCACAACTGGACCAATGAGCAGCATTACAATAAATGGAGAGAAAATTGAGGTTGTCAAAGAATTCACATTGCTTGGTTCTACAATCGATGCCAATGGAAGCAGCAGTCAGGACATTAGATGATGTGTAGCATTGGGAAAGTCAACTGCGAAGGAACTGTTTCAAGTGCTAAGGAGCAAGGATGTCTCCTTGAGGACTAAGG
>NW_006921595.1:1711343-1717396 GCF_000298275.1 Orycteropus afer afer
ACCTACTTTGGTCATGTTGTCAGAAGGGACCATTCCCTGGAGAAGGATGTCATGCTTGGTAGGGTGGAGGGTCAACGAAAGAGGAGAAGGCTTTCACTGACATGGATTGACATGATGGCTGCAATGATGGGCTCAAGTATAGCAGGGATCATGGAGCTGGCGCGGGATCGGGCAGTGTTTCATTCTGCTATGCATGGGGTCGCTATGAGTCAGAAATGACTAGATGGCACCTAATAACAACAAGGGTATACACACAAAACCAATTATTGTCATTATTCTCAATAATTACATTATTCTCAATGGAGAGAGACTGAAAGCAATCCCCTTACAAATGGGAACCAAACAAGTATGCCCTCTATCCCCACTCCTATTCAGCATTGTATTGCAAGTCCTAGCCAGGGCAATAAGGCAAGAAAAGGAAATAAAGGCTTCCATATTGGTAAGGAAGAAGTAAAACTAACTCTATTCACAGATGATATAATGCTATATGTGTAAAATTCAGAGACTCAGCAAGAAAACTACTGGAACTAATTGCAAGACTCAGCAAAATAGCAGGATTCATAAAGGACTTACATTTCCCCATCTCAAAACCTACTATACAGCCATGGCAGTCAAAACAGCTTGGTATTGGTACAAGAACAGACACTTAGACCAATGAAACAAAATTGAGAACCCAATAATAGATCCATCCATCCATCAACATATAAAAATAACCCAGATTCCTCTACATCAACAAAGGAATAATAAGGAAAACAATATCATTTTAAATAGATACTAAAAAGATAAAATACTTAGGAATAAATCTTACCAGAGACAGCAAGACCTGTATAAAGAAAATTACATAACACTACTAGAAACTAAAAGAGACCTACATAAAAGGAAAAACATACCATGCTCTTATATAGAGAGACTGAACATTGTGAAAATGTCAATACTACCAAAGCAATTTATAGATATAATGCAATCCCGATCCAGATTCCATCAACATTTTTTAAGGAGATGGAAAAAACAATCATTAATTTTATGTGGAAAAGAGAGATCTTAGATAAGGAAAGCACTACTGAAGGAGAAGAACAAAGTAGGAGTACTTACGCTTCCCAATCGATCTCAAAACCTATTATACAGTCATGAATAGTGAAAACAGCTTGGTATTAGTACAAAAACAGACACATAGACCAATGAAACAGAATTGAGAACTCAGAAATAGATCCATCCACCTGTGGACAGATGATGTTCGATAAGGGGCCAGAATCCATTAAATGGGGGATAAGACACTATTTTTAATAAATGATGTTGGCAAAACTGGATATCTATTTGCAGAAAAATGAAACAAGATTCGTACCTCACACCATACACAAAAACTAACTGAAAATGGATCAAAAACCTAAAAGTAGAACCCCAAACTATAAAGTTTATCAAAGGTAAAATAGGAGCAAATTTAGGAGCCATAATTTATGCCATAAATAGACTATTAAACATGACCCAAAATGCAAAAACAGCAGAAGATAAACTACGTGACTGAGACTTTCTAAAAATTAAATTCCTCTGCACATCAAAAAGGAACTCTGGTTTGTAGTTGTTAAGGCATTTCACTATTAACTACAAGGTTGCTGATTCAAACCCACCAGCCACTCCATGGAAGAAAAGATGAGGCAGTCTGCATCCAGAAAGATTTACAAACTTGGAAACCCATTGGGCATCACTATGAGTCAAAGTTGACTTGATAACAGTGAGTTTCGTTTTGGTTTTGGCACATCAAAAGACTTCTCCAAAAGAGTGAAAATAGAATCTACACATTGGGGAAAAAATATTTGGCTACAACATATGCAAACCAAAAAAAAAAAACTCAACCCAGTGCCATCGAGTTGGATTCAACTCATAGTGACCCCTCCTTGTGTTTCCAAGGTGGAATCACTACAGAAGTAGATTGCCCAACCTTCCTTCTGAACAAAATATGCAGCAAGGGACTTATCTCTAAACTTATAGAAAACTTCAATACCTTAACACCAAAAAGACAAATGGTACAATTGAAAAATGTGTAGAGGACATGAATAGAAACCTCACCAAAGAACATATCTGGGTGATCAAAAAACACATGAAGGAATGCTCACAATCATTAGTCATTAGAGAGGTGCATATTAAAACAACAATAAGACACTATTTACAATAGCTAAAAGATGGAAACAACTTAAGTGTCCATCAACTGAGGAATGGATAACCAAACTATGGTACATACATACAATGGAATACTATGCAAAGCTAAAGAATAATGTAGAATCTGCAAAACACTGCATAATGTGGATGAACTTGGAGGACATTATGCTGAGTGAAATAAGTCACTCACAAAAGGACAAATATTGTATTAGCCCATTATTGTAAAAAGTTAAGGAAAGGTTTATCTATAGAAAGAAATATTTTTTGTTGGTTACCAAGGGTGGGTGGAGGGAAGGCTTTTAGATAGATAGAGATAGGTATTGATTTGGGTGAAGAGAAGGGCAATGTACCAAATGTGAGTGACCAATATGGCAGCATTGAGGATGAGAAAGACATAGAGAGGTGTATGGGAGGTACAGACAACAAAGATGAACCCTTTTGTACATATAGTACTGCATTGTCAGTGAAAGCTAACATGGGTATATGGGTGGATAGATGGGTGGACAGGCTGAATGATTAAGTATGTCTATGAAATGGGGAGTGTATCCAAGAACATATATAGGGTTGGCAGACAATGGTCCTATGAGTTTATGTGAGTGATCAGAATTCCCAGGTGTTTAGTAGAGCTGACAAGGGACAAGGATGTGGTCATGGCTTGGTCACAGCCAGCTACCCAGAGGGACCAAGTAGTTGAACCTGAGGGCTTGGGACCATAGTTGCAGGGGACATCAAGCTCAATTGGCATAACATACTATACAAAACATTATGCCACCTCCTACTTTGGTGAGTAGCAACTGGGATCTTAAAAGCTAGCAAGCTGCCATCTAGATGCAATGATGGGTCTCTCCTCATCCAGAGCAAAGAAGAATGAAGAAAACCAAAATTCATGGAAACAATTAGTCCTAGCAACTGGTACACCATCTGATCTTCAACCTATACAACTATGAGACCAGAAGAACTAGATGGTGCCCGGCTACCACTGTCATCCACTTGGAAGGGGATCTATGTAGGAGATCCTTGATAGAGAGGGAGAACAATGTGGAACAAAACTCAAAATCATTTGGAGGAAAAAAAAGGGAGGGACCAGGTTTGCTGGTCCAATAGAGCATGGTGGAACCACTGAGACTATGGCCCCTAGCTGCCCTTCAGGTCTGGAATTGAACCCACACCTCTGGTTTCCAGCCAAACAAAAGACAGGCATATGAGTTGAACATTTCCCTGAGGTAGATACACTCCTTGGAGAGAAGAATCATGGGAGAAAGAAGGGTTGCTTATGCACAGGGAGACAGCTCAAGGGGCAGGAGTGTATGGAGGGATGGACACTGGGAAGAGGTAACTATAGGGAGGAAGTGGGAGGAGAGCTGTTGCATTGTGGTAAACTATGTGGAAAGTGAATTTGCTCTGTAAACCTTCACCCAAATAATAATAATAATAATAATAATAATAAAACAATAAGATACTATCTCGCCCCAGCAAATAGTAAAGCTCAACAAGTCAGAAAAGAACAAATGCTAGTGAGGGTGTGGAGAGACTGGAACTCACACAGTGCTGGTGGGACTGTAAAATGGTGCAACCACAGTGGAGAATGGTGTGGTGCTTCCTTAAGAAATTGGAAATAGAAATACCATTTGATGCCACTACTAGGTATAAATCTTTAACAACTGAGAGCCAGAACATGAACAGATATGTGCACACCCATGTTCATCTCAGCACTATCCAAAATAGTACAGAGATGGTAACAACTTAAGTGTCCATCAATGGATGAATGGATAAACAAACCATGGTACATCCACACAATGGAATACTATGCAACATTAAATAATAATGAAGAATCCAGGAAACACCTCATAGTGTGGATAAACTTAGAAGTTATTGCACTGAGTGAAGTAAGTCAATCAAAAAAAAATTGTACCAGTCCACTATTATAAAAACCCAAGAAAATTTTATACATGGAAAGAAATAGTCTTTAATGGTTACCAGGGATGGGAAAGGAAGGAGGGAAAATTACTACATAAGTAAGAAACATGGATTAATATGGGGGAAGGAAAGACAATACATAAATAGTGGGTGATGAGCACAATATCAGTAAGGGAAAGGTAGACATGGGGAGGTGCACAAGAGATATATACAAGAAAGGTAAACACTATTACATCCACAATCCTGCATTATCAGCAATAACAAACTCTAATCCACAAGTGGATACATAGATAGACAGGAAGGTGTTGGTAAATTATAGCCAAGATAGGTTTGGCAGAAGATATTTCTACAGATACATATAAGCTATAAATGTTCATGAATACAATAGAACAAAGATATGAAAACTTATTAGCCATAACCAAACGCTTTGAAGGAGTGGGCCACTGGGCCTATCAGGAGTATAGTCACAGAGGACATTGACATCAATTGTCATAGCATAGTCAACAAAGACATTATTCTACATCCTACTTTGGTAAGTAGTGCCTGGGGTCTTGAAAGCTTGCAAACAACCACCTAAGGTTCAACTATTGGTCTCCCCTCATCTGAAACAAAGAATACTAAAGAAATCAAAGACACATAGAAACAGTTAGTCCAAGGGACTAGTAGACCACATGAACCTCAGCCTCCACGACCCTGAGACCAAAAGAGCTAGATGGTGCCTGACTACTACTACTACTACCTACCACTTTAAAAAGGATCACAATAGGAGATCCTGGATAGAGTGGGAGAAAAATGTGGAAGACATATCAAAATAATAATAATAATAATAAAAGACCTCATTTACTGGCCTGATAGAGACTGATGGAACTCCCAAGACAATGGCCATTAGTCAGCCTGCAGGTTAAGAACAGAACTCACTCCCATGGCTCAATTTTCAGCCCAACAACATACAGGCTTCTGAGGTGAATAATCACACTAGGAAGATATGCACTTCTTAGAACAACTAAACATAAGAGATGAAAAGGACAACATTCACCCAGGGGTAAAACTCAGAAGGCAGGATGGATAGGAAAGAAGGGCAAAGGGAAATGGTAACCACAATGAGGAAGTGGAAAAACTACTGTTACATTGTGGGGATTGTAATCAATGTCACAAAACAAAATGTGTGTGAACTGTTGAATGGAAAACCAATTTAATCTGTAAACTTTAACCCACATAACAACAGAAACTTCAAACAAAACAAAAACCCTATGGAGCACATTCTATTCTGACAGACTTGGGGTCACCATGAGTCAGAGTCGACTTGACAATAATCGCTTTTATGGATAAAAAGAGAATAGATTGAAAAGAAGAGGAAGAAAAATCAGATGAAAATGAAAATTGTCAAGAAAACGAAAAAAAAGGAAAAGAAACTGAATACATAGCATGATAATTAAATCCACATTTTAAGCAGAAACACAAATTGATATTCTGGAAAACTGTATCAATGATTATAATGTTCATCACTTACATTTATTTATTGAAAAACCACTATTTGTAAAGTTCTATAAACCAAAAACCCAAACTCACTGCTGTCGAGTCAGATCCAACTCATAGAGACCCCTCCTTGGATTTCCAAGGTGGTATCACTGTGGAAGGAAGATGAGACAATCTACTTCCATAGTGATACTGCCTCGGAAACCCAAGGAGCGGTCGCTATGAGTCAGGTCCGACTCGGCGGCACATAACAACAACATCACTATGGAAGTAGATTGCTCCATCTTCCTTCTGAGGAGTGTCTGGTGGGTTTGAACTGCAAGGCTTCTTTCTGGTTAGCAGTCAGATGCCTTAGGTATTACCAACACCATAGTTTCATAAGGTAGGTATTATAATATCTCCATTTATAGATGAGGAAGCTGTGGTGATGTAGTGTCTAAGGTATTTGACTGCTAACCAGAAGGCCAGTGGTTCAAACCCACCAGCCACTCCTTGGAAGAAAGACT
>NW_006921595.1:1717496-1752044 GCF_000298275.1 Orycteropus afer afer
ATACATTGGAGCAAACAAATGCTTACAGTGTAGATGAGGAAACAGAGACAGAGATAAGTTAAGTAACTTATCTAAGTTCACATTGCCGGTGAGTGATGGATCTGGAATTTGCAGTCTAAGTAGTGATTTCATACATTGACCCATTAGGTATGAGATGTTCACTCTGAATTACAAGGAAGTGTATAAGGATTAGGAAGAAAAAGATGGTGAATATGGGCAAGAGAAAATTAGGATTCCCAAAGTAGATGCCAGGACATATAGGAAAGAAACAATAATATATAGAAGAGGGAGAATATTCCTCAGTCTAAATACTGACTTTATTATAAGGAAAGTAAAGACTAATCATGTTTTGCTGTTGTTTTGTTAGATGTCATGGAGTTGTCTCCGACTGGTAGCAAACAGCAGAATGAAACACTGTCCCATCGCATGCCAGCTCAGTGATCCTTGCTATACTTGAGCCCATCACCACAGCCACTGTGTCAATCCATCTCATTGAGGGCCTTCCCCTCTTTTGTCAACCCTCTACCTTACCAGGCCCCATCTCCAAAAGACAAGAAAGCAAGGGAAAGAAAAGCCAGGGAACAACAAACTGAGCAGCATCAGGGATCCAGTTAAGGGGAGGGACCCAGGCCCCATTCCCACGATGCAAGAAAGTGGGGGAAAGAGAAGCCAGGGAGACAACAGACCAAATGGCAGCAGGGATCCAGGAAGAGGAAGGCAGATAAGTGAGACAAACTTGTCTGTCAGTTTGTTGTACTGTGTTGGTTTGAGTGCACATGGTACACAGGATTCAATGCAACTTATGGATTGAGACAGACTAGGAAGAAGGAAGAGACCATCCAAATCTCAAAGAATTGGCAGGGGAAAACCTTATGAATAGGAGAGAAACACTGTCTGATACATTACTGAGCAACTTTATGAATAACCCAGAAACATTGTCCAATACAGTGCATGAGGACAAGCCCTTTAGGTCAGAAGGCTCTCAAAAAATGATTGGGAAAGAGCTGCATCATCAGAGTACAACCAACCTTACTCCTATGGATAAAGTAAAGCTTTCGAGATCTCCATTTGCTGATGTGGCATGACTCAAATTGAGGAGAAACAGCTGCAGACATCCATTAATCATTGGAACAAGGAATGTAAAAAGTATGAATCTAGGAAAATTGGAAGCTGTCAAAAATGGAATGCATAAAGATTGATATCCTAGGTGTTAGTGAGCTGAAATGGACTGGTCTTGGCCATTCTGAATCAGGCAATCATATGATCTACTATGCCAATTTGAAGAGGAATGGCATGGCATTCACCATCACAAAAGATGTTTCAAAATCTGTCCTGAAGTACAATGCTGTCAGTGATAGGATAATATCTGTATGTCTACAAGGAAGCAATAATACTACTATAATTCAAATTTAGGTACAAACCACCAAAGCCAAAGATGAGGAAATTGAAGATTTTTACCAACTTCTGCAGTCTGAAATTGACTGAACGTGCAATCAAGATGTGTTACTTATCCCTGGTGACTGGAATGCAAAAGTTGGAAACAAAGAAGAATCACCGGTAGTTGGAAAATTGGGCCTTGGTGACAGAAATAATGCTGGAAATCGCATGGTAGAATTTTGCAAGACCAATGACTTATTCAGTGCAAATACTTTTTTTCAACAACACAAACAGCAGCTATACATGTAAACTTCACCAGATGGAGTACACAAGAATCACATTGACTACATCTGTGGCAAGAGGCGATGGAGAAACTCAATATCTTCAGCCAAAACAAGGCCAGGAGCTGACTGTGAAACAGACCATCAACTGCTCATATGCAAGTTCAACTTGAAGTTGAAGAAAATTAAAACAAGTCCATGAGGGCCAAAATATGACCTTGAATATATATCCCTTCTGAATTTAGAGACCATCTAAAGAATAGATTTGATGCATTGAGCACCAATGACTGAAAACCAAAAGAATTGTGGGATGATATCAAGAACATCATCCATGAAGAAAGCTAACAGTCATTAAAAAGACGAGAAAGGAAGATCAAAATGGACGTCAGAAGAGACTCTGAAACTTGCCCTTGAATGGAGATTAACTGAAGAAAATGGAAGAAATGACAAGATAAAAGAATTGAATAGAAGATTTCAAAGAGCAGCTTGAGCAGACAAAGCCAATTACTGTAATGAAATGTGCAAAGACCTGGAGTTAGAGAACCAAAAGGGAAGAACATGCTTGGCATTTCTCAAGCTGAAAGAACTGAAGAAAAATTTAAGCCTCTAGTTGTGATATTGAAAGATTCTATGGACAAAATATTGAATGATTCAAGAAGTATCAAAAGAAGATGGAAGGAATACACAGAGTCACTGTACTAAAAAGAATTGGTCAATGTTCATCCACTTCAGGAGGTGGCATATAATCAAGAACCAATGGTATTGAAGGAAGAAGTCAAAGCTGTACTGAAGAAATTGGCAAAGAACAAGGCTCCAGGCATTGTTGGAATACCCTTTGAGATGTTTCAACAAATGGATGCCCCACTGGAGGAACTCAGTTGGTTATGCCAAGAGATTTGGAGGACACCTACCTGGCCAATTGACTGGAAGAGATCCATATTTGTACCCATTCCAAAGAAAAGTGATACCACGGAAAGTGGAAATTATTGAACAATAGCATTAATGTCACACGAAAGTAAAATCTTACTGAAGATAATTCAAAAATGGTTGCAGCAGTGTATTGACAGAGAACTTCCAGAGGTGCAAGCTGGATTCAGAAGAGGATGTGGAATGTGGAATATCATTGCTGTTGTCAGATGGATCTTGGCTCAAGGCAAAGGATACCAGAAAGATGTTTACTTATGTTTTATTGACGATGCAAAAGCATTTGATTGTGTGGATCATGACAATTTATGGATAACATTGAGAAGAATGGGAATTCCCGAGCACTTGATTGTACTCATGAGGAAACTGCACCTAGACCATGAGGCCATTGTTCGAACAGAACAAGGGGACACTGAATGATTTAAAATCAAGAAGGGAGTGTGTCAGGTTTGTATCTTTTACCATATTTATTCAATCTATAA
Source organism: Orycteropus afer afer (assembly GCF_000298275.1). NCBI lineage: Eukaryota > Metazoa > Chordata > Mammalia > Tubulidentata > Orycteropodidae > Orycteropus > Orycteropus afer. The sequence goes on from NW_006921595.1 coordinate 1,720,561, forward strand.
ACTGAGTAAATAATCTGAGAAGTTGGACTATCTGAAGAAGAACATGGCATCAAGATTGGAGGATGAATCATTAACAACCTGCGATACACTGAGGACACAACTTTGCTTGCTGAAAGTGAAGATGAACAACCTGTGATACAGTGAAGATACAACTTTGCTTGCTGAAGGTGAAGATGACTTGAAGCACTTACTGATGAAGACTGAAGAATACAGTATGCAGTATGGATTACATCTCAATATAAAGAAAACAAAAATCCTCACAACTGGACCTATAAGCAGCATCATGATAAGTGGAGAAAAGATTGAAGTTGTCAAAGACTTCTCCTTGTTTGGTTCTATAATCGATGCCAATAGACACAGCAGTCAGGACATCAGATGATGTATAGCACTGGGCAAGTTGGCTGCAAATCACCTCTTTCAAGTGCTGAGGAGCAAAGATGTCCCCCTGAGGACTAAGATCCGCCTGACACAAGCCATGAAATTTTCAATCACCTCATATGCATGTGAGAGCTGGACAATGAATAAGGAAGACTGAAGAAGACTTGATGCTTTTGAGTTGTGGTGCTGGCAAAGAATGCTGAAAGTGCCATGGACTGCTAAAAGAACTAACAAATCTGTGCTGGAAGAAGTGCATTCAGAATGTTCCTTGGAAGGGAGAATGGCCAGACTTTGTCTCACCTAATTTGTTCATGTTATCAGAAGGGACCACTCCCTGGAGAAGGATGTCATGCTTGTTTTAGGCAACATCAATGAAGACAAGCTCTCACCTATACAAATACTAGTAAAATCAATAAAATCAAGATTTTAAAATCTCTGTAAACATATAAGAAAGGAAGTAAATTAGCCCGTATTTATCTTCTGTGTTTCTACACATGAGAAGAAACAAAATAACTACAGAAATAACTTCATACTTCATGAAGAAAAACTGAATACTGCCAACCTAAGATCAGGAATAAGACAAGGATGTCATGTTCACTACTTCCATTCAACATTTTAGTGGGATTCTAGGCAGGAAAGTTAGGCAAGAAAAAGAATTAAAAGGCATCTACATTGGGAAGGAATAAGTAAAACTATTTTTACAGCCCAAATAGGAGGCTGGACAACTTATCTCCAGTCTTACATGAGATATTTGCCTGATTTCTTTTCCTATACAAAATTCTAAAGAATTGACTAAAACAACCATCAGAACTAACGAATAAGTTAAGGAAGATGGCAGAATATAAGATCAATACAAAACTTAATTGTATTCCTGTATACTAGCAATGAACAATCAAAAACTTAAAATAAGAAGTAAATCTCATTTACAATGGCAGCAAAAAGAATAAAATATCTATGAATAAACAAAATAGTTAGACTTATACAATGAGAACAATAAAATATTGTTGAAAGAAGATCTAAATAAATAGGAAAATATCCCATATTTATGTATCAGAAGAATTGATAGTATTACCAGGGCAATATTATCCAAATTATCTACAGATTCAATGCCATCCCTATCAAAACCTCAGCTGATTTTTGGTAAGAAATTGACAAGCTGATCCTAAAATTCACATGGCTGTAAGGAACCCTATATAGCTATCAGAGCCACACGACAAAAGACTAGAGAAAAAGAAAGAATCTGCTGGTCTCATCAATTTGGAGCCCAAATAGGAGGCTGGACAACCTATCTCCAGTCTTACATGAGAAATATTTTTCTTTCCTGTCTCTGTAATCAAAGTCTAACTCAGTTCTCAATTTCCACCAAGGGTGGTGGAAGAGTAAAGTGGTGGAAGTCGTTTTGATAATATGTTACAAAATTTTAAGTGTGCTACTCTTTCGGCCCAAGAATTTTACATTTGGGAAATTATCTCAAGCCGATAACAAAGCAAATGTTGGAAAATGTATGTAATAGGATGTTCGCTGGATCATTGTTTGCATAGTAAAATTTGCACAAAAAGGAATGCATGCTTCTTTACTCTTATATCATCAATGCTCAGCACAGAAAAGAACTTGACATTCAGAAGTCTCTTAATATGTTTCCTTGTTTGCTGAATGAAAGAATATGAACAAATGAATGATTAAAGGAAGGACTGGACAAACCATGACATATCTATGTAACAGACTGCAATGCAACAGTTAAAAACTACAAGTACTAAAACTTAAAGATGTCCACAACATGCTTCTAATTGAAATGAGATTGTGGTCTAGAATGGGTTTTTCTTCACATAGTATACATTTCTCTAGAGCTTGAATTTTATAATAATAAGCATATAATCTTTGTATTAGCAGAAAAAAAATTCTATTTTGTTAAAAAAGATTTCCATTTTATTAAAATTGTGTAGCTATAGAGAATACATATTTCTTTTCCAATGTCTTATACATGAACAAAAAGTTATCACATAATAGGCTACATGTAAAAGCTCAGTAATCAAAAACCATGTAAGGGATTAATTTTGGCCACTATGCAAAAATAAATAAATAAAAGAATAGCTTGTTGTTGTTGTTGTTATGTGCCATCGGGTCAGACCTGACTCATAGCGACCCCTTCTTAGAAGTTAAAAAAAAAAATCTCATAAATAATTCAGATCAAAGAAGAAATAAAATTTAAATAGAAGACATTTTAGAAATTGATGACCGTAGGAGCAATGCTTAGGAGAGTTTAGAAGGTGGGATAGCCAAGCAACTGTACGTTGTCATGAATGCTTCTTTTGAACCATAAAAATGAGAGTAAAGCAACTTAAGTATGGAAATTGGGAGATTAGGAATAGCAAAAATAAGAATAGAAAATTAAACAAAACAATAATATAACTAACAAATTAATTCAACAGTTGTTACTTTGCAAAGATCAGTGAAGTAAGTAACCACAACATGGGCACAAATGATGAGAAAGAAATAACAAAAATACACAACATTTAGAATTAGTTTGTGAATAGAGAAAAGAGACTATAATAATTTTAAGTGAATACTAGCTACATCTCTTTGAAGATAAATACAGACTAGATGAATAATTTCTAGGAAAATAAATTACTAATACTGATTGAGGAAGAGGAAGAAGATATCCATATACCAATAATTATGGACAAAATTGAAAACATATTCCAAGAATTACTCAACTGAGATAGTTTTATAGGTTTCTAGTGAGTGCCTGGGTGGTGAAAACAGTTTGTACTCAGCTGCTAATCTGAAAGTTGGCAATATGAACCCACCCAGCAGCTCCTCAAAGGAAAAACCTGACCAGCTGTTTCTGTAAAGATGACAGCCAAGAACCCTGTGGAGTAGTTCTACTCTTGAACACATGAGGTCACCATGAGTCAGAAACAACTCCACAGCAATGAGGTGTTTTTTTTTTTTTTTTTTTTTCGTTATGTTGACCTTTATTCTGCTTCCTAGAAAATAACCTATAAACCCTTGGGATTTCCCTTGTTATTGTTATTGTTATTGTTCAGTGCATGGAATCAGTTCCAATTTATAGCAACCTTGTGTACAACAGAACCAAACACAACATTCCCCATTCCTGTGCCATCCTCACAACTGTTGCTATGTTTAAGCCCATTATTGTAGCCACTGTGTCAATCCATCTTGTATTTTAAGTGCCTTCCAATCTGAGGGGTTCATCTTCAGTCATTGTATCAGACAAAGTTCCACTGCTATTCATAAGGTTGTCACAAACATATTTTTTTTCCAATAGTAGATCACCAAGTCCTTCTTCCTAGTCTGTCTTAGTCTGGAAGTGTCACTGAAATCTGTTCTTCATGAGTGACCCTGCTGGTTTGAAATTCCTGTGGCATAGCTTCCAGCATTACAGCAACATATAAGCCAACACGTTACAACAAACTGACAGACAGACTGGGGGATTTTTCCAGTGATAGGAATATCTTTGTTATTCAGGGTGGGTCCTATTGGTTTATGTTAAGGAGGCAATTCGTGTTGGGCCCCTAGATAGTTTGTGCTAACTAGATGATCCAGAATGGAAGCTGGCTCTGTCAGAAAGATCACCCATGTGGTTAGAGGGAGCTTGAGACACATGATATCAACCTAAGCTTCAAGGAGCAGAGGGGAATGGAACAGCAAGGCCAATACATGGCTAGGGAGTCAATCGACATGCCTATGTAATGAAATCTCAGTAAAAACTCTGGGTATGGAAGTTAGTTAGAGTAAGCTTTCCTGTTTGGCAATATTCTGTGTAATGTCACAAACTGATGTGCCAGGGGGATAAAGCAAACAGAGGACAAGGAGGTTTAGTGTTTGGGACCTTCCCAGATCTTGCCCTCTGTGTCTCTCCCTTTGGTTGATTCTGATTTAGATCCTTTTGTTATAATAAAAATTTGATATTAAGTATAGCACTTTCTTGAGTTCTGTGAGCTATTATAGCAAATTGTCAAACCTGCGAGTGATTGTGGGAATCCTTGAAATGGTGTTTGGCTGGTATGAAGTGAAAGTGACCCTGGGATCCCCAAACTTGTGGCTGGTATCTGAGGTGAAGGCAGTCTTATGGAGGACTGTGCTCTAAATATTCACTCAGGCTAACTTATTGCAATAAAAGCCAAACCAAATCCATTGTTGTTAAGTTCATGGTGACTCATAGTGACCCAATAGGACAGAGCAGAATTGCCACATGTGGGTTCCAAGGCTATAAATCTTTGCAGAAGCAGACTTCCACATCTTTCTCCCCAGGAGAGGCTGGTAAGTTCCAACCAACGACCTTTGGGTTAGCAGCTGAGAACTTAACCCTAAAGGTTCTTTAAGAAATAGATTATTGTTGTTAAGTGCTATCTAGTAGATTCTGACTCATAGCAACTCCATGCAGAACAGAATGGAAGACTGCCTGGTCCTGCATCATCCTCACAATTGTTGCTTTGTCTGAGACCATTGTTGCAGCCACTGTGGCACTCCATCTCTTGAAGGTCTTCTTCTTTTTTTGCTGAAATAGACAATCGTATATAATTTCCAAAGCATAGCAAAAGTTGGAAATTCCTCAAATGATATTAGTAAGTTAGTAAAATCTGGTTGTAAAATAAGTTTCAAAAAAACAAATTCCAGGTAAAAGTCACTTGCTAATATAGATATAAAAACAAAACAAAACAAAAACAAAAAATAAATGAGTATAACTACCATGGCCAAGGACTTGTTCAGCCAAAAATTTAAGAATGATTTAACATTTTGAAATTAATTAATATAATTCATGATAATAACAGTCAAATGAGAAAAATGCATATAATCATCTTAAAAATTCTGAAAATATTCATACCTATTTAAAAAAAGAGGAGAGAAAACTCTAAGTTAATAGGTTATAGGAGAACACTTCCTACACATGGCAAAACTCTAGAGTAGTAATGGCAAGAAGTTTTCACTAATTCATATCATTTGGTGGTTAGAGGTGCCTGGAGACTGACATATCCAGGGCATCCAAGTCCTGCGGAAAGAATTGTGAGACCAAGTCCCAGTTTCTGCCATTAGTGCAAAGCTATGTCATGAATGATGTGAAATAAAAAATAAGGTTAGAATGCTCATTTTCATGTGATTGTTCAACATCTTCTGAAAATTCCAATAAATACAGTAAGACAAGGGGGAAAAAGTAAGGATAATTGCTGAAATGGAAGAAAAACTACAGTACCATTATTTCTAATGATGATGCTTAGCTTGAGTTTTTTCAGGATCGTATTATGTGAAGATATTAATCATGGCAGTTCATAGTGTGGGGAAAATCGTCAAAGCTACAGCATGGATCTACAGTGGTGTATCAGATATGTAGTAGCAGTGATGCAGGCCTATGAACAACGGATAAACCATTTGCCATCATGTCAGTTGTGACTGATGGTGACCTCATATGTGTCAGAGGAGAAGTACATCCACAGGGTCTCCAGTGGCTGATTTTTCAGGAGTAGATAGCAGTTTTTTCTTCCAAGGTGCCAGTGAGTGGACTCAAACATCACTCTTTTGATTAGTAGCCCAGCTCATTAACCAACTGAACCACTCAGAAACGGCCTTTCAGGCAGGAATGATTCCACCTTGCCCTTTCCCCTTGAGACTTGCTCCTGGCTTCGTTGGTAAGGAAATACTGCCAGCACTAGTCTGGCCCCAAAATATCCCCATAGTTTGAGTATATTTCCAAGGAGTTACCAACTTATGAGGTATAAGAAATGCCCAAAATATAATGAGACAATTATTGTTACAGGAAGAGCATGAGCTAGCAAGGCAGAAGCTCTGGATTCTGGTGCTGTCTCTGATGTATAGTCTTGCAACATCACTTTTGTGATAATCACTTGTAACATATATATAACACTTCAACCTTCTGAACTATATAATCACATTCCTTTATTGACAAAAAATAAACTCACTTTCTATTGAAATGAGCTCATAAATGATTCACACAAAAGGTCATGAAATTATTTCTATGATAATCACATTATCCTCAAGAAAATAAAAGTGGGTTAACAGTCTTGATCACTGCTTTTGCTAAATAAAGACTTTTCACATAATCTGTGCTAAAATGTGTAGAATACTGAGTTATTATCTGAATGGAGTTCTATCTGGCAACTGGTTTAATCAATTGTGTCACAATTTGTCATGTATTCATGCCAGTTAATTTAGTGTCTGACAATGGGAAATTTGCTTTTTAAAATTGTGATTAGTATGTGGTATCACCCTTCTAACTCCTAAATTAAATATCACAAATTTAAATGATTATTCCCAGTCTGTAAATGAACAAACAGGTAAATAGATAAATACATATCCTTTTAGTTTTCAGTTGGAAAGGAAAGAAAAATCAATATATTTCCTTCACCAGTATCTGTCAATTACTATATCATAATCATGCTTTTGTCTGTGACCCTTGGTAATTGTTTATATGACCTTCCAAATACATTTCTAAAAGCACTGTATGCATATATTGATTTTTAACATCCCTCTACTGATTCTATAAGAATTTCAAAAGATACCTTGAGATGAGATAAAACCTTGGAATGAAGAAAAGCTGAGGAATAATAATATTGCTAGTTCACATTTAGTGAGTGTTGGTGTTCAAAAGGGTGCTCTAAATGTAAGGAGTAGTTAAGAATGCAGACTTGGGAAACAGAAATCAGCTCTGTCACTTATTAGCTGAGTAATCTTTGGAATGTCACTTAGACTCTCTGTTCCTCAGTTTCTTCATCTGTCAAATGCCAAAGAATATTATTTATCTTGTTGTTGTTGTTATGTGCTGTCAAGTCACCTCCGACTCATAGCAACCTTATGTGCAACAGAACAAAACAATGTCTGGTCCTGTGCCAGCCTCACTATGCCTACTATACCTGAGCCCATCGCTGCAGCCACTGTGTCTATCCACTTCATTGAGTATCTTCCCCTCTTTCACTGACCTTCCACTTCACCAAGCATGACATCCTTCTCCAGAGAATGGTCCTTTCTGACAACATGACCAAAGTATGTGAGATGAAGTCTGACCATTCTTGCTTCCAAGGAGCATCCTGGCTGTACTTCCTCCAGAACAGATTTGTTAGTCCTTTTAGCAGTCCATGGTATTTTCAGCATTCTTCACCAATACCACAACTCAAAAGCATCAACTCTTCTTCTGTCTTCCTTATTCATTGCCTGGCTCTCACATGCATATGAGGTGATTGAAAACACCATGGCTTGTGGCTCTAGTACCGCTGAAGCACAAGCAGGGAGAACATTAATGTCACAAGTGGGCGGGCCCTGGGAGGAATTCCCTTCATGATTGTGGACTGGGGCAGTTATCCTAGGTCAGCTTTTTGGCACAGAGGGGCGTGGAGAGTGGGGTTTTTGTGTGTGTATGAACCTGGTGGAAAGTGGTGGCCCCCTAACAATTGGTGTCTTTGCTGAACTTGAGCTGCAGGCCTATAAGTAACAGTATAATGTCATCATTAGCAGCCTACTCAAAGCCCTAGAAACTGCTTCTGGCACCTTGGAGCTTTTCTTTGTTCTCTCTTTTCCTCCCACTTTTTTCGCTACTACCCTGCCTCATCCAATAGAAAAGCCACATTCAGCCACTATAATACCTGCTGACTTGAATCCTAAACTCCCTTTCTGACAAACAGAGACCTGCATCAACATTCCACACAGCGATTCCATCATCACAAAGAAAACTGCAGAGCAACCCAACACACCTGAATAGCCACCCCCCAAAAAAATACAACAGTTCTACCTTTTCAAGAAATCATAAAACCAAGACAGAACAAATCAATACATAACCAGCAGTTAAACACAACCGCTCCTTAGGAAAGAACAGGCAACCTCAAATCAAACAAAAAAACAGGATAAGACATTAGAAGTAAAATCCCAAACAAAAGTCTCATTGAACATGGAGGAAGAGGTGGTAATAGAATTATCCAAGAAGGAATTTAGAAGGTATGTTTATAGAGCTCTACAAGAGCCTAAGGAAACCCCAAACAGAAGCAAGGAGAACACAGACAGTTCCCTGGAAGAACTCAGGAAAACCAGTCAAGAACAAAATAACAAGATCAATGCACAAACAGAACTCATGCAAAAACAGCAGTTAGGAATCCAGAAGATAATTATCAAAATTACAGAATTACACAATACAGTGGAAGCATAAAAGAGTAGGATAGAACTGGCTGAAGAATGCATTTCCCAACTAGAAGACTAATCTCTGGACACCAGCCTGTATGAAGAAAAATCAGAACAAAGATTTAAGAAAAATGAAGAGAACCTAAAAGTTATATGGGATGACATGAAAAGAAAGAACATATGCCTCATTGGAATTCCAGAACAAGAAGAGGCAAATAAATAAATACTGAGAAAATAGTGAAGACCTACTGACAGAAAACTTCCCCCATATCATAAAGGAAGAAAAGATATCTGTCTGAGAAGCTTATAGAACCCCAAACAGGATAGATTCCAAGAAAAAAAAACACTGAGACATATTATAATCAAACTCTCCAAAACCAAAGACAAAGAAAGAATTTTGCGAGGTGCCTGGAACAAAAAATATTACTTATAATAATCAAATAGTTAGGCTGAGCTCCGATTACTAAGCAGAAACCATACAGGCAAGGAGGCAATGGGACAGCATATATAAAACACTGAAGAAAAAGATCTTCCAACCAAGAATCCTATATTCAGCCAAATTGTCCATCAAATATGAGGGTGAAATCAAGGCATTCTCAGACAAACAGAAATTAAGGGATTTTGTGAAAACCAGACCAACCCTACAAGAAATGTTTAATGAAGTCCTTCCATTAGAGAACCCACAACAGAGAACAACAAAATCAGGATACATGACATCAACACTAAAATCAAATCAGAAATAGACACTCAAAATAAGATCATTAAACACTGTACACTAAAAATCATGGAAGCCAATCTGCACATGACAACAACAACTAACCAAATAAAAGGAATAAAAGTTCTAGGTACAAACTTCCAAATGGTGAGGGAAACAGGACAATGTCTTCATAGAACAGACTGTTCTAAAATTATAGAGACGAATTCACCCCAAGGTAACCACAGAGAAAATTAACAATCCCCCTAAGCAAATCCAGAAGGAATGAAAACACATGGGTTTAATAAGAAAAAAGAAAGAAAGAAAGAAGAAAAGAGAGGAAGCACTTGACAACAAAATAAACTCAGCACAGAAAAGTATATGGACCAAGGAAACTCCAACAACACGACAAAAAAAAAAAAAAAAAAAAAACAATAAATTCATACCTATCACTAATTACACTCAATCTGAATGGATTAAATGCACCAATTAAGAAAAAGAGAGTGGCAGACTGGATAAGTTGTTGTTGTTATGTGCTGTCGAGTCAGACCCGACTCACAGCGACCCCTCCTTGAGTTTCTGAGGCAGTATCACTATGGAAGTAGATTGCCCCATCTTCCTTCCGAGGAGTGGCTGGTGGGTTTGAACCACCAGCCTTTTGGTTAGCAGTCAAGTGCCTTAGGCACTATGCTACCAGAGCTCCCAGAATGGATAAGAGGACCCGTTATTATGCTGCCTACAAGAGACCCACATTAGACACAAAGATAAAAACAAATTAAGACTTAAGGGATGGGGAAAAAATATACCAAGCCAACGGTAACCAAAAAAGAGCAGGAGTGGCAATATTAATTTCTAATAAAAAAGACTTTAAGTTGAAAAACAACATAAGAGACAAAGAAGGCCACTTTATGAAGCTGAAAGGGTCAACTGACCAAGAAGACATTACGATAATAAATATATATGCACCAAATAAAAGTGCTCCAAAATATATGCCATAAATAATTGAATTTAAAGGGACAATAGACAACTCTACAATAGTAGTGTTGTTGTTGTTATGTGCCATCAAGTCAGACCCGACTCATAGCAACCCCTCGTTGGGTTTCTGAGGCAGTATCACTATGAAGTAGATTGCCCCATCTTCCTTCCGAGGAGTGGCTGGTGGGCTTGAACCACAAGCCTCCTGGTTAGCAGTCAAGTGTCTTAGGCACTACACTACCAGAGCTAGTAGTAGGAGATTTTAACACACCATTTTCAAGGAGGCACAGATCAACCAGAAAAAAACTCAACAAAGATACAGAAGAACTCAAGAACACAATCAACCAACTTGACCTCATAGACATACAGAGCATTCTACCCAACAAAAGCACAATTCACATTCTTCTCCAGTGCACATGGAGCCTTCTTCAGAATAGATCATACGTTAGGACATAAAACAAGCTTCATTGAATTAAAAAACATTGAAATACTACAAACCATCTTCTTGGACCACAATGCAATAAAATTAGAAATTAATAAGAAGAAGATCAAGGAAAAAACATCAAATGTGGAAGTTGAACAATTCGCTGCTCAAAAGCTACTGAGCAATAGAAGAAATAAAAAATGAAATAAAAACAATTCCTAGAAACAAACAAGAAAGAAGATACATCATACCAAAACCTATGGGACACAGCAAAAACAGAACTCAGAGGTAGTTTATAGCAGTAAATGCATACCTCAAAAAAGAGGAAAGAAACAAAATCAACACTCTAACTCAACAACTCCAACAACTAGAAAAAGAACAACAAAAGAATCCTACAGTATCCAGAAGTAAGGAAATAATAAAGATCAGAGCAGAAATAAATGAAACAGAAAACAACACACACAAAAAAAAAGAGAAAATCAACAAAACCCAAAGCTGGTTCTCCGAAAAGATGAACAAAGTCGACAAACCACTGGCAAATCTAACAAAAGAAAAGAAAGAGAAGATGCAAATTACAAGAATAATAAATGAAAAGGGTGTTATCACAACAGAACCAACTGAAATAAAAACGATACTGACAGAATATTATGAAAAAAATGTGCTCCAACAGATTTGAGAACCAAGAAGAGGTGGATAAGTTTCTAGAATCACAAGACCTACCTAAACTATCCCACTCAGAGATAGAATATTTGAACAGACCAAAAAAAAAAAAAAAAAAAAAAAACCTGACAAAAAAAAGTCCTGCCCCTGATGGCTTCACTGGAGAATTTAACCAAATATATTGACACTTATACTACTCAAGCTATTCCAGAGCATAGAAAAAGATGGAATACTCCCAAACTCATTTTATGAAGCAAGCATAACACTAGTACCAAAACTGGGGAAAGACACCACTAAAGAGGAAAACTACAGTCCAATACCCTTCATGAACACAGATGCAAAAATATTCAACAAAATCCTAGCCAACAGATTCCAACAACATATCAAAAAAATAATACATCCTGACCAAGTGGGATTCATACCAGATATGCAAGGTTGATTCAACATCAGAAAAACAATCAATGTAATCCACCACATAGACAAAACAAAAGAATCATATGATTATATCAATTGATGCAGAAAAGGCATTTGATAAAATCCAACACCCATTCTTGTTCAGAACTCTCAGCAAAATAGGGATAGAAGGGAAATTCCTCAACATAATAAAGGGTATATATGCAAAGCCAATGGCCAACATCATTATTAATGGAGGAAGACTCAAGACATTCCCCTTATGAATGGGAACCAGACAGGGATGCCCTCTATCATCACTTCTTTTTAACATTATATTGGAAGTTCTGGCCAGGGCAGTAAGGCAAGAAAGAGAAATAAAAGGCATACAAATTGGCAAAGAGGAACTAAAACTATCTCTATTTGTGGATGATATGTTCCTCTACATAGAAAACCCAAGAAACTCAACAAAAAAATACACTGGAACTAATAGAGATGTTTAGCAAAGTAGCAGGATACAAGGTCAACATACAAAAATCAGTTGGATTCCTCTACACCAACAAAGAGTCCTCTGATGAAGATATAAGGGAAACAATACCATTTACTCACTGCCATCAAGTCAAATCCAACTCATAGCGACCCCTCCTTGGGTTTCTGAGGTGGTATCACTATGGAAGTAAATTACCCAACCTTCCTTCCAAGGAGTGGCTGGAGGGTTTGAACTGCTGGAGGGTTAGCAGTCAAATGCCTTACACAGTATGCTACTGGAGGTCCCACTGAAAATATAAAATATCTAGGAATAAACCTTACCAGAGACACAAAAGACCTATACAACGAAAACTATAAAACACTACTACAAGAGACAACAAGGGCTCTACATAAATGGAAGAGCCTGCCTTGTTCATGGATAGTAGTCTGGATGTTGCGAAAATGTCAATACTACCTACATTTAATGCAATCCCAATTCAGATACCAACAAAATTTTTTAAGTACATGGAAAAACCAATTACTAACTTTATATGGAAAGGAAAGAGACTTCAGATAAGCAGAGCACTTCTGAAGAAGAAGAACAAGGTGGGAGGTCTCACATTCCCGGATCTTAAAACCTACTATATAGCCACAGTAGTCAAAACAGTGTGGTGTTGGTACAATGATAGACAGATAGACCAATGGAACAGAATCGAAAGTCCAGTAATAGAGCCATTCATCTATGGACAACTAATCCCAAAGATCCAAAACTCATTAAATGGGGAAGAGACAGCCTCTTTAACAAATGGTGCTGCCAAAACTGGATATCCACTTGCAGAAAAATGAAACAAGACCCATACCTCACCCCACGCACAAAAACCAACTCAAGCTGGATCAAAGACTTAAATGTAAAAACCAAAAATATAAAATTCAGCAAAGATAAAATCAGGACAAATCTAGGAGCCCTAATTGATAGCATAAACAGACTATCAAACAACCCAGAATACACAGGAGGTAGATGTGAAGCTAGATGATGGGGATCTTTTAATAATTAAATTCTTATGTGAATAGAAAGACTTCATCAAAAGGGTAAAAAGAGAACTTACAGATAGAGAGAAAACATTTGCCTGTGACATATCTGACAAAGGACTTATCTCCAAAATCTATTGAAAATTTCAACACCTCAACACCAAAAAGACAACCCAATTCAAAAATGGGCAAAAGACTTGAACAGACACTTCACTAAAGATGATATACTGGTGGCCAACAAAGACATGAAGAAATGTTCATGATCTTTAGTCATTAGAGAGAAGCAGATCAAAACAACAATGAGATATTGTCTCACCCTAGCAATGATGGCAAAATTCAACAGGACAGAAAATAACAAATGCTGATGAGGTTGTGGAGATATTGGAACTCTTGTGCACTGCTGATGTGGTTGTAAAATGGCACAATCATTGTGGCAAATGGTCTGGTGTTTCCTTAAAAAACTGAAAGTAGAAATGCCATTTGACCCAGCAATTCCATTATTGGGAATATATCCTAAAGAGATGAGAGGCAGTGCACGAATAGACACATGCACTCTTATGTTCATCACAGCACAATTCACTATAGTAAAGAGATAGAAACAACCTAAATGCCCATCAATGGATGAATGGATAACCAAATTATGGTACATTCACACAATGGAATTCTATGCTACATTAAAGAACAATGAAGGATATGCGAATCATCTCACAATGTGGATGAGCCTGGAGGAAATTATGCGAGTGAAATAAATCAATCACAGAAGGACAAGTACTGTATGAACTTATGAATGTAAAAAGACAAAGAAGGGTTTGCTTGAGAAAGGGATCTCATTTTTTAGATTATTGGGGTGGGGAGGGATTCATTTCAGGCTAGTTGGGGGCCACATGTTGGCATGGGTAAGGGGAGGGATGGTATAGAGTGAGTCTGGGACCACCATGATAACATTAGGAAAAGGGAGGACACCAAATTGTGCACATAATATATAGGCAACAGATGCTAATACCAACCAGTATCCAACCAGTATATCCACAATACTGCATTACCATTAACACCAAACATCAGACTACAGATAAACACATAAACATCTGAGAAGATCAGATGGGGGTCAGTCAATAGGAGTATACTCTAGACAAAGGATAGATTCAGTGGAGGTTAATCTTGCACAGATACCAGTGATGCAAAATAACCACAATGCTTACAGGAACAATGGAAGACATACGTAGAGTAATCCCTCACAGACAGCCAGACACTGTGGAAGAGAGATCCAACAGATCTACCGACTCAGGACCCTGTATTGAAGGACAACAGACTCAATTGGCACAACAAAATACATAAAAGTCTTGTTCCTCATCCTACATTGGTGAGTAGCGACTGGGGTCCTAAAAACTTTCAAGCGACCATCTAAGATGCACCTAATGGTATCCTATCATTGGAAGCGAAAAAGAGCATAAAAAACCAAGGGCATTTGGAAACAATTAGCCCTAGGACATGATGGCCCTCGAGACCAGAAGAACTAGATGGTGCCTGGCTACCAATGCCAACCACTCAGGAAAGGATCAAATCTGGAGATCCTGGATAGAGTGGGAGGAAAAATGTGGAACAAAATCTAAAAACTCAATAATGACCAGAATTACTGGTCAGATGGAGTCTGGTGAGACCCCCAATACTATGGTCCTGGGATACATTCTGGGCCTGGAATAAAGTTCATTCCCAGGGGCTGGCTCTCAGCCTACTAGTAAAAAAGATGTACATGCAGACCACTCAACCCAGGGTGATACACCCACATACTCTATACAAATGCATCCCTTGGAGCAATCGACCATGGGGCACCAGAGGGGCAATGTTTGCATGTAGGAAATGCAGGACACACAGCAATGCATAACTATGAGGGGCACAGGGGTGGGACGGATTACTGGGGAGGGAAGGGGAGACTGGGTTAGGGTTGGGAATGGTAAATGGGGAATGAAACTAAATGTACACATAATGTTGAAGGTAAAACAAACTCTTAAAATAAAAACATATAAATAAATAAATAAAAACAAAAATACCATGGCTTGGGTTAGGTGCATCTTTGCTCTTCAGAGCTTGAAAGAGGTCTTTTGCAGATTTGCTCAATGCAATACATCTTTTGATATCTTTACTGGTGCTTCCATTGGTGTTGATTATAGAACCAAGTAATATGAAGTCTTTGACAATGTCAATCTTTTCTCCATCTATCATGATGCTGCTTATTAGTCCAGTTGTGAGGATTTTTGTTTTCTCTCTGTTGAAGTATAATCCATACTGTAGACTGTAGTCTTTAATTTTCATCAGTAAGTGCTCTAAGTTATCCTCACTTTCAGCAAAAAAACGTTGTGTCATCTGAGTATTGCAGGTTGTTCATAAGCCTTCCTCCAACCCTGATGCCATGTTCTTCATATAGTCCAGCTTCTCAGATTATTTGCTCAGCATACAGATTGAACAAGTATGTTGAAAGAATACAGCCCTGATGCACTCCCTTCCTGATTTTAAACCATCCGGTATTCCCTTGTTGTGTTCAAACTATAGCCTCCTGGTCTATGTACAGATTCCTCGTGAGTACAATTAAGTGTTCTGCAATTCCCATTCTTCTCAAAGTTATCCATAATTTGTTATGAGCCACACAATCGAATGCCTTTGCATAGTCAATAAAACACAAGTAATCTTTCTGGTATTCTTCACTTTGATCCAAGATCCATCTGACATCAGCTATGATATCCCTCATCCCACGTCCCCTTCTGAATCCAGCTTGCATTCATTCTGGAAGTTCTCTGTCAAAATACTGCTAAAATCATTTTTTTCATTATCTTCAGTAAGATTTTACTTGCATGTGATATCAATGATATTGTTGAATAATTTCCACATTTTGTGGGATCCCCTTTCATTGGAATGGGTTCAAATATGGATCTCTTCCAGTCAGTTGGCCAGGCAGCTCTCTCCCAAATCTCTTGACATTGCCAAATGAGTGCCTCCAGCAGGTCATCCATTTGTTGAAACATCTCAATGGGTATTCCATCAATTCCTGGAGCCTTGATTTTCGCCAATTCCTTCAGTGCAGCTTTGACTTCTTCCTTCAGTATCATTGGTTCTTGATCATATGCCACCTCCTGAAATGAATGATCATCTACCAATTCTTTTTGGTATAATGACTCTGTGTGTTCCATCCATCTTCTTTTGATGTTTCCTGCATCATTCAACAAATTGCCTATGGAATCTTTCAATATTGCAATTCAAGGCTTAAATTTTTTCCTTAGTCCTTTCAGCTTGAGAAACGCCAAGCGTGTTCTTCGCTTTTGGTTTTCTAACTCCAACTCTTGGCATATTTCATTATAATTATTGACTTTGTCTTCTCAAGCTGCTCTTTGAAATCTTCTGTGCAGCTCTTTTATCCTGTTGAATCTCCCATTTGCTTTAGCTAGTCTCCATTCTAGGGCAAATTTCAGAGTCTCCTCTGACATCACTTTGGTCTTTTCTTCCTTTCCTGTCGTTTTAAGAACCTTTTGCTTTCTTCATGAATGATGTTCTTGATGTCAATCCCACAATTCTTCTGGTTTTCAGTCATTGGGGTTCAGTGCATTAAATCTATTCTTTAGATGGTCTCTAAATTCAGGAGGGATAAAATCAAGTTCATATTTTGGCTCTCATGGAGTTGTTTTAATTGTCTTCAGTTTCAACCTGAACTTGCATTTGAGCAGTTGATGGTCTGTTCCACAGTCAGCTCCTGGCATTGTTTTGGCTGAAGATATTGAGCTTCTCCATCACTTCTTGCTACAGATGTAGTCCATCTGATTCCTGTGTACTCCATCTGACAAAGTCCACATGTACAGCACCTGTTTGTGTTGATGAAAAAAAAAATTTGCAATGAATAAGTCGTTGGTCTTGCAAAATTCCATTACGAGATCTCCAGCATCATTTCTATCACCAAGACCATATTTTCCAACTACCAGTGATTCTTCTTTGTTTCCAACTTTTGCATTCCAATCACCAGTGATAATTAATACATATTGATTGCATGTTCAGTCAATTTCAGACTGCAGAAGTTGGTAAAAATCTTCAATTTCCTCATCTTTGGTTTTCATGGGTGGTACGTAAATTTAAATAGTAATATTAACTAGTCTTCCTTGTAGGCATATGGATATTATCCTGTCACTGACAGCATTGTACTTCAGGATAGATCTTGAAACACTCTTTGTGACAATGAATGCCATGCATTCCTCTTCAAATTGTTATTCCTGGCATAGTAGATCATATAGTTGTCTGATTCAAAATGGCCAAAACTGGTCCATTTCAGCTCACTAATACCTAGGATATTAATCTTTATGCGTTCCATTTCACTTTTGACAACCTCCAATTTTCCTAGATTCATACTTTGTACATTCCATGTTCCAATTATTAATGGATATTTGCAGCTGTTTCTTCTTCCCTTGAGTTGTGCCACATCAGCAAAAGAGGGTCCTAAAAGCTTTACTCCATCCACGTCATTGAGGTCAGCTCTATTCTGAAGAGGCAGTTCTTTCCTAGTCATGTTTTGAGTGCCTTCTGACCTGAGGGGCTCATCCTTTGGCACTATATCAGACAATGTTTCACTGCTATGAAACATTTATCTTACATGATTGTTATTAATAAGGTAATATGTAAAACACATAGAGGACGCCTTTGGGTGGTACAAACAGTTAAGTGCTTTACTACTAGCTGAAAGGCTGGCAGTCTGAACTCACTCAGAGGTGCTAAGGGGACAGATCATGCAATCTTTTTCTGAAAGATCACAGCCTCGAATTCTCTGTATAGCATTGCTACTCTGCACTCCTGGAGTCACCATGAGTGGGAATCAGCTAAGGACAACAAACAAGAACAAAAGACTTAGATTAGTGCCTAGCCCACAAATACTAGCTGTTATTTTTATGTGGGTAAGCTTATTTCACCCTCATAACAGCCCTAAGTGTTAGCCATGAGGGTCTTCAGTTCTCAGTCGAAGAAAGGTTAAATGATCACCAAGGTCATACAGATTGAAGAGACAAGATTCCAACCCAGAAGTCGTTTTCAGACCCTGAACTGTTAAACACTGTGCTTGCCTGTCTCCTTTGAAGTTCTTCTGGAATAATCATACTCAGGGTTTCCAGGTATGTCCTGTAGAAAAAGAGGTCTAAAAAAAAACACACCCACTGCTATCAAGTCGAATCCAACTCAGAGTAAGTCTATCAGTCAGGGTATAACTGCCCTATAGAGTTTCCATCCCTGCAATTCTTTATGGAAGCAGACTGCCTCATCTTTCTCCAGTGAATTGGAGTGGCTGGTGGGTTCAAACTGCTGACTTTTTGGTTAGCAGCCAAATGTTTAAATCACTATGCCACCAGAGGTCAACTCATATATTGCAGGTCAAAATGTGTACTCACATCTTCTGTATCGAAAAAATGAAACGGAACTTTTAAGGGCTAGACAGAATGCCTTCCATGGGTAACAGAGCTCAGGCAGCGGCTTCTGTGAGCATAAGACAAGTTGCAGGGTTGTCACCTGCCTGGGCTAAAAGCCACTACATTCCTCTTAAACTGGTACCTGAAGATGAAGACATGATAAAATAATTTATTCTACCTCAGAGCTTAACATCTGCTGTCTCTTAACAACATTTGTGTCCTACAAACCAGTCTCCATCACATGAGATAAGAGAGGTGAAAAGGCTTCAGGCTAACAGAGTCTGTGTATGGAGGCAAAGAGAAGTGGCATTTTTCAAGTCTGAAGAAGCCCAGAGACCTGTGTTAGCACAATGCATGCATACTTGCAGTATGTGTTCTCACAAAGCAGTAATGTAAATCATGTCAGATTAAAAAAAAAAAAAAAATCAGTTTTACAAGACAATTAGCTACAAAGAACATGGCCATAGGAAATTAGGTGTCATTGTTTGATGCTGCCTTATGGAGTGGAAACAACTGTAAATTTTAATTCCGTGACCCAAATGATTCAAAGTAAGACAGTAGAGAACAGTCATTCTCTCTGGTGTTTGGAAGCAACTAGACAAGTGTAGGAGTGTAGCTGGCTTTGTAAGAAACCAAAAATGACAATTGAAGCATGTGCAAACAGTTGTATTAGGTGTATAGGGGAGAACAGCTGGCTATGCAGATTCTAGGTAGAACTAGCAGGGCTGTTGTTGTTGTTAAGTGCCGTCAAGTCTTTGCCGACTCATAGTGACCCCATGCACAGCAGAAAGAAACACTGCCCAATCCCGCACCAGCCCCACAATCCCTGCTATACTTGAGCCCATCATCGCAGCCACCGTATCAATCCATCTCCTTGAAGGCCTCCCCCTCTTTCGTCGACCCTCCACCCTACCAAGCATGACATCCTTCTCCAGGGAATGGTCCCTTCTGACAACATGACCAAAATAGGTGAGACGAAGTCTGGCCATTCTTGCTTCCAAGGAGCATTCTGGCTGCACTTCCTCCAGGACAGATCTGTTAGTTCTTTTAGCAGTCCACAGTACTTTCAGCATTCTCTGCCAGCACCACAACTCAAAAGCATCAACTCTTCTTCGGTCTTCCTTATTCATTGTCCAGCTCTCACATGCATACGAGGCGGTTGGAAATATCATGGCTTGTGTCAGGCGCACCTTAGTCCTCAAGGAGATATCCTTGCTCCTCAGCACTTGAAACAGTTCCTTCGCAGTTGACTTTCCCAATGCTACACGACGTCTAATGTCCTGACTGCTGCTTCCGTTGGCATCAGTTGTAGAACCAAGCAACGTGAATTCCTTGACAACCTCAATCTTCTCTCCATTTATTGTGATGCTGCTCATTTGTCCAGTTGTGAGGATTTTTGTTTTCTTTATATTGAGACGTAATCCATACTGCAGACTGTATTCTTCAACCTTCATCAGTAGGTGCCTTAACTCATCCTCACTTTCAGCAAGCAAAGTTGTATCGTCTGCATATCTCAGGTTGTTAATGATTCTTCCTCCAATCCTGATACCACGTTTTTCTTCATATAGTCCAGCTTCTCGGATTATTTGCTCAGCATATAGATTGAATAAGTGTGGAGAAAGAATACAACCCTGACGCACTCCCTTCTTGATTTTAAACCATGTAGTGTCCCCTTGTTCTGTTCGAACGACAGCCTCCTGGTCAAGGTACAGATTCCTCATGAGTACAATCAAGTGCTCGGGAATTCCCATTCTTCTCAATGTTATCCATAATTTGTCATGATCCACACAATCAAATGCCTTTGCATAGTCAATAAAACACAAGTAAACATCTTTCTGGTATTCTTTGCCTTGAGCCAAGATCCATCTGACAACAGCTATGATATCCCTTGTTCCACGTCCTCTTCTGAATCCGGTTTGAACCTCTGGAAGTTCTCTGTCAAGCAGGGCTAGACAGGGGGAAAATTAAAAAACTAATTAATTGTACCCCCTTCCTTAATTTCCCTTCACTTTCCAGCCTCTACTCATAAGATGTTTTCACTCACATGAAGTTTCTGCTCTCAGCTGCACACGAACTCCTAAGACTGAAAACTCTTAAAGGAACACATCTCAAAATGTAAAACTTTGGGCTCTGTTAGGGGCAACATGGAAGCCATTTTGTACCTCTAGGTTTACACCAGGGACAGTTACCTTCTCTAATTTCATTATGGTAGGTACTCTATAAATATATGTTGAGTTTATCCAATGAATTTGTTGTTGTTAGTTGCCACCAGGAGTCCCTGAGGGGTGCAGATGGTTAAGTGCTGGACTACTAATCAAAAGATTTGTGGTTTAAACCCACTCAGAGTTGCCTTGAATGTAAAGCCTGGCAATCTGCTTCCAACAGGTCACACACAGCCTTGAAAACTTTATGGAGTGCAGTTTTACTCTGTACTCATGGAGTTACTCTCAGTTGGAATCTACTTGATGGCAACTAACAACAATAACAAATTGCCATCCAGTCAACTCCAACTCATGGTGACCTTCTACATAACAGAACAAAATGTTGCTCTGCCAGTGTGTCAGGCCATCTCATTGAGGATTTTCCTTGCTTTCCCTGACCCTGTACTTTACCACACATGATGTCCTTTTCTAGCAATTGTTTTCTCCTGATGATGGATGCAAAGTAAGTAAGACAAAGTCTCACCATCCTTGAGTCTAAGGAGCATAATACCAAAACCAAAACCAAACCCACTGCTGTGTATTTGATTCTGACTCATAGTAACCCTACAGAACAGAGTAGAACTGTCCCATAAGGCTTCTAAGGCTGTAAATCTTTTCAGAAGCAGACTGCTTCATCCTTCTCCCTTGGAGCAGCTGGAGGTTTCCAACTGCCCCACCAGCGCTCCTTAGAAGGAGCATAATAAACCAAAACCAAACAGGAGCTCTGGCGGCAGAGTGCCTAAGGCATTTGACTGCTAACCAAAAGGTTGGCAGTTCAAACCCAATAGCCACTCCTTGGAGGGAAGCTTGGGCAATCTACTTCCGTAGTGATACTGCCTTAAAACCCAAGGAGGGGTCGCTATGAGTCAGATCCGACTAGACAGAAGGAACATAATAGGTTAGTTAAATTTAACCTGATTAGATTTATTTTGGTCAAATTGTTTGCTTTTTATACTTTGTACAGATTTAGAATTACATTTTCTTAATAGATTCTCTCATTTTTACTAAAGATTGCATTTTATTTATAGCACTATTTCATGCTTTAAATTATACTTTGACAGATACTGATATAGCTATACTGGCTTCCTTTTGAGCATATTTGGTTAGCATATATCATTTTCCATCCTTTTACTTCCTTTATCTACATCCTTATTTTTTAGGTGTTTCTCTTATAAATAACACATGGTTGTGGTTGTTGCATCTATTTGGGTAATCCTTGTCTTATAATTGGAGTATTTAGTTCATTTATATTTTGTAGCACATACTTTGTGTCTCTAGTTCCACATTCCCTAGGCCCACATCAACTTCAGGTGAAGGTTTGGCGGGCACCTCCCAAACACTCTAAGAATTTGCCACCTCTCATAGCTATTCTGCCTCATATATTCATTATGTGGATTTTTTTTTCTTTCTGTATTTGTCATCTGCGTTTTTTCTGTGTGTTTCAATCAGGATATTTTCCACGGACCTAACTCAGACCTAGTTCACTAATCTTTTCTTCCATAGTGTCTATTCTGTTGTGAAACTCATCTGTTTATTTCTTAATTTAATTTACTATAAATATATTGCTGGGAGCTCTGGTAGCATAGTGGCTACCGCACTTGACTGCTAATCAGAAGGTTGGCAGTTCAAATCCACCAGCCACTCCTCGGAAGGAAGATGGGGCAATCTACTTCCGTAGTGATACTGCCTCGGAAACCCAAGGCGGGGTCGCTATGAGTCGGGGTTGACTCGAGGGCACATAACAACAACAACAACATAAATATATTGCTAGGGTTCCCTGGTGGCACAGTGGTTAAATTCTCAGCTGCTAATCAAAGGTCAGTGGTTTGAACCCACCAGTCACTTTGCAGAAGAAAGATGTGGCAAGCTGCTTCAGATTATAGCCTTGGAAATCCTATGGTGCAGTTCTACTCTGTCTACAGGGTTCTGTGAGTTGGAATCAACTCAGTGGGAATGAGTTTTCTTTTTATTGTTAAGCTCTAAAATGTTCACCCAATTCTCTTTTTCATATCCACAGATTCCAGCTGTCTGTTCAAATTCTCCATCTTCTTATCTATTTTTTTGAACTTGTTCATTGTAGCTACATATTTAAGTTAATATCTAATCAGTCCATTATATGAATTACCTTGCTTTGTTTATTTTTCTACTTTTAAAAATTATTTATCTATATCTTCTAAAATGACTTTTTTTTTTTTAATTTGAGACATTGTGTATGGCAAAACAAAAAATATTCAAGACACAGGATATTACTCTCCTCTTGAAAGAATTTACTTTTGCTACATAGTCTCTCAGATCTGTACTAACAATGCCATACTATAATTCTACTCTGGTCACTCACTGGACTAGCTATAGGAAAACAAACACACAATTGGGATTCATAACTCACTGGCTAGTAGAATTAGAAATAATTTAACAACCTCACATTTTAAAGCCTCATTCGTGTTTCCTAAGATTCCCTTTGACAGACGAGGAGAACTGTCTTTGATATTTCTCCATTTGGACAGTAGTGAGTAAGGACAACACTGGGTCACTGAAATTCCATCTAGCAACAGGCCTATTATCAGTTTTCCATTTAGGGGACAAATCCTTTGTAGTCATAATGTATCTTTTCTGCGTATCTTATCTGGTTGGATAATAATGTATTCAGGAGTTTTTGTATATATGTTCATATATGAGACTGATCTATAATTTTCTGTTCTCATATTGTCCTTGTCTGTTTTTTTTTTTTTTTTTTTTTTTTTGCATCAGTAGCGTACCAGACACATATAGACAAGTGGAGAGGGTTTCCTCTTATTTTATTTTCTGGAACAGTTGAATAAGACAGATGTATTCCCTTTCTTGACACTGTGATAGAACTTAACCTCTAGCTCCATCTGGAAGTGGTGCCTTTAGAAGTAGATTTTTTATTAATACTATAAATTCTTTGAGGCTATTAGAGTTTTCTGATAATTTTCAATCCAGCTTTGGGATTTGTCCATTTCAACCAAATTTTAAGATAGATTGGCATGAACATTTCAATGTATTCTCTAATTATTTAATTTTCACTGTAGTTGTGGCCCTTCTTTATTTCTACTGTTATTTATGTGTGTTTTTTCTCTTTCTCTTTTTTAATTAAAAAAAATTTTTTTTTGTTATTTGTGTGAAAGTTTACAGAGCAAATTCATTTTCCATACAGCAGTTCATACACATTTTGTCGCATGACATTGACTACAATTTTCCACAATATAACTGCTCTCTTCCCACTTCCTCCCCACAGTCACCTCTTCCCTGAGTCCTTCCCTCTCACACACTACCCCTCGCCCCACTCCCGCCCAGCTGTCTCCCTGTGCAAACACTGCCCTTCTCTTCTCCCATGATTGATATTTCCAAGGAATGTATCAACCTAATGTCATTGTTCAGCCTATATGCCGGTCTTTTATTTGGCTGGAAATTGAACCCACAGAAGTGAGTTCAATTCCAAACCTGAAGGGCAGCTGGGGGCCATAGTCTCAGGGGTTTCACCAGGCTCTATCAGACCGGTAAATCTGGTCTTTGTATCTACATATAATTTTGTGTTTTTTCTCTTTCTATTTAACAATCTTGCCAATAATTTTTTCTATTTCTCTGAAGAACTAGCTTTTGATTATGCTGGTCTTTTCTATTGCATATTTACTTCCTATATCATTAATTTTTGTTCTCACTTTTACCAGTTCATTTAATCTACTTCCTTGGATATAAGTTTGAACTGACATTTAGCTCATTTGCTTACAAACTTTCTTAATTTCTAACACATGCATGCAAGGCCATATCAAAATGAATCATGATACAAAACAGTTCATTCAAATGAATTAACTTGATAAAAACCGTAATAAAGGAAGTAGTTGTCAATTTTGGGCAGAATTAACAAGTCTACTTCACATGCTGAAGTCTAAAGTCAATCTACATATCTAAGTACCTATCTTATAATACTAGCATCTTCCAAAGCTTTAAGTTCAATTTTTCTTTCCAATTTTCCATGTTATTCTTATCTCACATTTTAGTTCCATCTTGTTTTTAACTACTCCAATTCCTACTTAGGTAGTATTTTCATAGTTTTGTTTTCATGGTAATTTTTTTTTTTTTTTTTAGAATTACTGTTCCTCCTCAAAATTTCATTCTGTTTCCCAACAGAAATACTCCAGGTGGACAACTTTAGCAATCAGGAGCTCCTCAGTTGCTCATAGCAAATCCCACCTTGGAGTTTACAAAGACTTATGGGTAGAAAAGCCACACTAAGTGATTTACTACACCGCAGGCCACCCCCTGGCTTTTTTAGCCATTATCCCTTTTATTCTTCAAAAATTCACATCCCCTTCACCATCAGTTTAAGAATAACCACACCCATGAAAGCATGTAAGCCAGCCACTTCATGGCTTTACCTCCCCCCATTTTAGAAAGCTAATTTCTAATTTGCCCATCCCTATCAAACCAGTACTCTGAGGAGACAAACATGATCCTTTCTCTCTGGAGAATCTTCTGTTCTGCTTGGAAACTTCAGGCATCTGGATCCATAAACAAGCAAAGTCTAGCCCAGTGCAGGCCATCAAATTGCAGCAACTTAACACCAGCTCAGTGTCAAACATCTTCCTCTTTGTTAGGTCTGGTTCTGGTCAGCTCAGCCCTAGCCATCCCAGCTAGGTCATGGGTACCAGCTGCCAAGTTTGGAAGTCACACTCTTCCCTTCACTTCAGACCAGCCAGCACCTACTTTTACATCTTCAGTCCTCAGGGACTATTTCAATGCCCATAGGCTCACAATTCCTTGGCCAGTCCTTCCTCTCATCCCCAGCCTCTGTGGCCTAGGTTAAAGAGTACCAAACTCAGCCCATTTCTTCTTTGCTGCACTTCCCCAATTTCCACTCAGGTGGACCCAGGTGGTCACAAGTGAGAAATATACAAGCCTAGTACTCGCTGGCTTCCTTTAACTTTCAGTCCTGGAAGGGATTGAGAATCATGGACCATGACTTTCCTGCCTTGATGCACCCAAAGCCTAAATGGTTGCTCAAAATTCAAAAAGCCAAACCATTTTTTTTTTTTTTCAGGTCCTTTCTTCAAATGCAAATCTTCCCTTCCCTCAGTAGTACTGGGTGGGGTTCAGGTTTTCTACCTAACCCTCTTATACTCTACACACCGGGTTTGAAACAAAAAGCCTGTGTTTCTTCTGGGCAAATTCTATTTCCCCTTTTAACTTATCAATCAAGTATTGGCTGAAGGAGGACTTACACACTCTCTTTATCCACATATCCCATAAACATTTCTAATGTACAAGCAGGTAAGAGAACATTCAATAGCCATAGTACATTCAGATACACACATAACCCAAAACACACAATCCTTTTAAAGACATTCCAGGTTCATCTCTTCACCTTGATTACCCTCCCATTCTATGCATATGGCCTTGGGCCTTTGGCTGGGTGTAACCAAAAGCCCTAGCCTCTGGATCAATTATCTCCCTTAAGAGGTAACACCAAACAAAGTAACCCTCTAAGAATCCAAAGTTTCACTTCCCAGGCCCCTTCCTTCTTTCTTTTACAAAGTCTCATGCTTCCAAGAGTCTGGAGCTGCTGCAACTAATCCCACCACTTCTGACACCAACTGCAAAAAAGGTCAAGGAGGCCACATGTTCTGACCTCCTCTAATCCCACAAGAGGAAGACAGAATCACCATCAATAGCCCAAAGCCCATTCCTGCGAGGCCAGACATGCTGCCTCCCTCTAGCCCTTTCTCCAACCGTTCCTCCCAAAGCACCCACCACCTCTCTCCTGGGTTCGATAATTCACTGCAGTGGCCATGTAGAACTCACAGATTATGAGGTTTATTAGGGAAGCACCAGGCTACAATTCAAGTTCAGGAAAAATTGCTCAGTTTCTCTCCCAGCCCACTGTCTTTCAGCCAAGTCTCTCACAGTCTCTCCCCCAGCAGTGCATGTCCCTCAGTGTCTCGGCAATGTGTGTCTCTTGCATCTCTTTCCCAGCAGCATGTGTCTCTTTCAGCAGCACGTCTTCCTCAACCAGCAGTCAGAGAGAGTTCTGCCTCTAGGAGGGCTCCTTTTGAGCCCGGCAGAGTGGTCAAACTAGCCAATCATGGCATCAGAACTCTAAGCACCTGAGAGAGAGTGGGAACCTCCCAGAACATTGTTTTGTGCCACTCCCAACAGAAATACTCCAGGTGAACAACTTTAGCAATCAGGAGTTCCTCAGTTGCTCATAGCAAATCCCACCTTGGAGTTTACAAAGACTTATGGGTAGAAAAGCCACACTAGGTGATTTACTACACTGCAAGTGGGTAACATATTTAGCTGCTAACCAGAAAGTCACAGTTCAAATCCACTAGTTTCTCCAAGGTAATCTACTTCTGTAAAGATTTATGGCCTTGGAAACCCAATGGGAAATGCTATGAATTAGAATCTACTCAATGGTAGTAGGTTTTTTTGGGGTGGTGGTGGTGGTGGTTTATGGATTGCTCCAGGACCATCTTTATTTATATATTTTCTGAGATGCGGGGTTTAAACTTAGTTCCTAGCTTGAAGAGTGTCTTGAGGGTTCCAACCACCCTCATCAGACCAGTAAGCCTGGCTTTTTTCTCTTTTTTTTTTAATGATTTTGAGTGTTTTTCACATTTCCCCCCACCTCTATCTGGGACTTCTTATTGTGATCCCTTTCAGAGTGGTCTGCAGTGGTAGCCAGGCATCATCTAGCTCTTCTTTTCTCTAGAACGATCTTGTCTTTAATACACAAACTTCATTTCTCCTTTCATCTTCATCATCTCTCCTTTTTCACTCAACATCTGGTATACTCATTAATGTTCATTGAAATAAAATATGCCACATTATTTATTTACCCCTTCAATTAATGGACATTTTAGCTGTTTCTCAGCCAAAGTATTACTACCATATTGGACTTCATCTATGTACATACATTAGATCTTCTCTAGGATATAAAGCAAGAAATGAAATTACTGGGTCATACATAAGGTATGTACATCTTCTACTTACTCAATTTTGCAATATTGTTCTTCAAAGTGGATGCACCAATTTATAATGGCATCAGCAGATATGAGAGTTCCTGTACTCTGCATCCTTGCCAATATTTGCATTGTTGTTGTTGTTGTTGTTATGTGCCGTTGAGTCAGCCCCGACTCATAGCGACCCCTCTTTGGGTTTCTGAGGCAGTATCACTACGGAAGTAGGATTGCCCAACCTTCCTTCCAAGGAGTGGCTGGTAGGTTTGAACCGCCAGCCGTCTGGTTAGCAGGCAAGTGTCTTAGCCACTATGCTACCAGAGCGCCCGAATATTTGCATTGTCAATTATTATTCTTATTATTTGTTTATTTATTTGCCAAGCTGATGGATGTGGAATCTGTGGTCATA
Source organism: Orycteropus afer afer (assembly GCF_000298275.1). NCBI lineage: Eukaryota > Metazoa > Chordata > Mammalia > Tubulidentata > Orycteropodidae > Orycteropus > Orycteropus afer. The sequence goes on from NW_006921595.1 coordinate 1,748,740, forward strand.
ATTTGCATTTTCCTAATGACTGAGGACATTGACATCTTTTTCCTTGGTAGTACCTTTTCACTTCTTTGCCCATTTTTCTGTGTTAATTTTTTAAAAAATGATTTGTAAATACCATATATTCTGGATATTGATCCTTGACTTATTAGGCAAGTTGAAAATATCTTTTCCAGTCTTCACTGATCTTCCTTTTTGTTTTTTGATGAAAAATATTTTTAATGCACATTTTAATTTTAATCATCTTTTTCTTCAGGACTTGTGCTTTTTGAGCATTGATTAAGAAACATTTTCCCACTCCAATTTCACAAAACATTATGCTATATTTTCTTTTCAATTTTTGCGTTTAGTTTTTAAATCCATTTTTATGTTTGGCATGAAGTAGGAATTCAACTCTGTATGTTATTCTGTGGGTAATCATTACTCTTCTTCTTGGTAAAAAATTTCTCAATTATTTAAATGGTCCTTTAGTAAAAATGGCCTACATATCAGCAACCTTCAGTAATTTGTTACAAACATCAAGAAATGGAGAGCAGACCCAAAGAGGGCTGTTGTGTGCTGTAGAGTTGATTCTGCCTCATAGCAACCCCATAGCATATGAAGGAGAACTGCCCCATAAGATTTCCTACGCTGTAATCTTTACAGGAGCAGATCACAAGCTTTTGTTTTTGTTTCTGTGTTTGCCTTTTTTTCCTGCAAAACCACTGCTCAAGTCTCCTATTAAGCCTTTGTCTGAAATCCTTTCCTTAAGACAAAGAGTTAAGTGGTCCTTCTCTTTGCTCCCTAACACTCCGTGAATATTTCTACTTCAGCAATTATTTCTTAGTACTGAAGATCTTGTGTGCCCATTTATTTCCCTTACTAAACTGTGGCATCTGGGGAGTTGGGGCAGTGCCTTCTGATCTTTGCATCTCTGGTGCCTGACATGTAATAGACACTAAACGTTTGGCAGGTTAATGAATTAATGAGCATATTTCCTTGGAGGGGAGCTCAGAAGAACTAAGCCTGATTGTTGAATGTCAAATGGGATCCTGTATAAATACTTTATTCTCCTCATTTCCGTGTCTAAAAACTTGGGAAGAGAAAAATCTAAACTATGCAATAATTAGTTCTATAAGTGTCTTGTCCTAGGCTTTGTGAATTAATTTGGGAAGCTGCACAATGCCCCATTTACTTTCATTTTTCCTTTAAAGAGAGACAGAGAAACACCATGCATACAAAAAGCTGCATTAGGCTGAACCTAGCTCCAAGTGGTGAAAGAGTTACAGTCCAATCGTGTGCACATTATTCTAATCTTTTTTCATTTGTTTATCCCAATGATTAGTTATTGCATACTTCACATTTTTTACCTGCCTTAACACATTTGAACTTTGTAAAACTCTCCTTTGCACGTGAATTAGTGTGAAATTTATTACCATAATTCTTTCTACTTATTAAAAAGGATGTACTTTACAAATATGACTGCTGTGCAAATTTATTATTTACATCCTGAGCCCTAGCCTTCATAACTACTTAATATGGATAAGGTGTTTAGTTTTCCAATGGAGTCCAGCTGCATCACTGGAATCAAACTTGTAATTGCCTCTTTGGGATTTAAAACCATTATAGTTGTGCTTTTATGTTCTCTTTTGTTTTGCTTGAATCACTTTTTCAGGTCTATGAAGTACAGCTGGCACAATAAAAGTTTGATCAATGCATAACCAATGCATTGTATATTTCTTCCAGAAATAAAAAACCCAGGTGAAAAATGTTAATCTATGAAAATTATCTTTGTCAGCTATTTATTCTTGGAATTTAAATGGGTTTCAGTCTTAAGGTAAGGGCTGAGCTCAGATTTCCATGTTGTAAGTTTTCATGACTTTCCCAGCATCTTCCACTGATGTATATGTTAGAGGCTGCAGAATATAAAGTTTCTATTACCAAAAAACAAAAACAAAAAAAAAGACCTTTTATTTCTTTAAAATACTGTGCATTTACTCTGTTTAACCAGTGTACACTTAGATTGCCTTAAATATTCTTCTGATCAAAAAATGGGGGCAAATGTCAGCAACCCCAAACTGCAAAATCTTAAGCATTATATTTATAAAGGAATAGCTTTCAAAAGCCTGACGATGAAACTGAGGATTAGCTTCTTCTTCTTTTTTTAAAAGACAAAGAACTGAGGCTGACCAGTTTCATTTGAAGGTGATACATTAGTTTCAAAATAGTGTGATTGTGTCTAATTCTTAGGTGCAAATGGGGTTAATCATGCAAAGGTGTTCATCATTAACTCTAAATTTCTTTGTTCTTGTCCATTAAAATTAGCAATATCATGAAGGAAACAAAAATCGGAGTCCTTTCTCAATAGAAAAAAGAATAAAAACCCTCCCACTCCTACAGAGATATGTAAAATATAACAGTACTACCCATTTTCCGAGGCAGCTCTAGATCCACCACTTGTGATATTGAGGATCAACCTAGACTGTGACAGAGATGCCATCTGTCTTACTTGTCCCCACCCTTTCCTTTTTGTGTATTTTGTCCTCTTTGGGACACAAGGTTTACATCAAGTTTTTGTTCATCATCTTTATTGTAAATCTGATTCTTAGAAAGAACTGATATGAGCCATTTGCTCATAGATATGAATTAAAATCACTCTTTCCCCTGCCCCCTGGTATATTTGTACTTTGAGTCTAGAATCAGTTATTGTGGAGTGATTTGCTTTCTCCCTAGATAAATAGATACACTTAAACAGGAAACTGGGAAACCAGAGAGAGAGAAGACATCCCAGTTTCCACAACATTAGACAGCTGTGAAGTCTACCAGAGGGCAGGGCAGGAACTAGCAAGAAGTGAATGAGGCACATGAGTCAAGTGAAAGTTAAAAGGGTACCAAAAAACTCAGTAGTCAAGATGTAATATTTTAGTGCAAGATCTAAAAAATAAATTTTGGTATTTTGTTCATCATAGATGATGAAGTTCCCCTTAAATCGGAGCCTAAGATGAATACCTCACTTTTCTCACTCTAGTCCCAGCCCTGCCTGGTGGCTCTAATGAAGACATTATTTATAGAAATTACTTCTGCCTAGTAGCTGCCTAGTACCTCTGGCATCAGGAATAATCTGAACTAAGCTCTCCCTGTTCATTTTATGGGCTATGAGAAAATTGTTCCATGAGACAGCATTCCTGCAAAAAGGAGATGTTCAATGAATATTATGCAATAGGATTGAATGAATGAACTCACTAGTGAATGAGTCAACACATTCCTGGTGTCATTAGTGCCCTGATGGCTAGGAGACTACTTTAAAGACCATTACCTCCTCCCTGCTCCAA
>NW_006921595.1:1756424-1763775 GCF_000298275.1 Orycteropus afer afer
TTGAACCACCAGCCTTCTGGTTAGCAGTCAAATGCCTTAAGCACTACGCCACCAGAGCTCCTAAGATAGTGGCTATGGGGATAGAAAGGAAAGGTACAGATCACATTTTGGCTTTGATACATTTTGTTGGATTGCAAACTTCAAAAGGAAATAAGCTAAACAGGAGATTGTCGACACAGGCCTTGGTAAAATCTCTGGATAATTACATTAAGAATTTGAAGCAATTTTTATCAGATAACCTATGGTATGTTATTGTTGGTGGCCACTGAGTCAAATCCACTGAAACAGTCTGAAACCACTCAGGTAGGAGGTGTGAGGTCAAGTCTGTACCCTGATTCGTGGGAGCAGCTCAGCCTGGCAAATTAGAGACAGGCATCAAACAGGGTTTCACCAATGGTGGTCACAAAACTGTGGGTGCTGCCCTGAAAGATAGTGGTATGAGTCACTCAATGTCCATTCGGATAATGCCCGACTACATATATGTTTGTGGTCCAATAAGCTTTTTTTTAAGGGAAAGCATCTCTCCTTTTATTTATTATCTCCCCTTAATAGTTTTAAAGATACCAAACCTCCAGACCGAATGAGCAACAGGGCTCCAAGGTGCATCCCAATCCCCCCAGCACTTCCTCCTTCCCCTCCTCCTAGCTTCATTCACCTGCCCAGAAGCTGTGCAGCCATCCACTCCTGGTGGTGCTGGCCAGGCCCAGGGTGCTCACAGGCTCCTAGTTCCAGGCAGCAGTGACAGTGGTGGCTGCCCATGATCAGGAAGCAGCCACACCAACAGCATGGTGGCAGCCAGGGCCACCTCCACCAGCTGTGCTCTTGGCACACACAAGCTGCTCCCTGCCTGATCCTGTAGCCACCTCTCTGTGCCCCCATGTGCCTCCCCTCCTCTGCACCCATAAGTGCAAAGTCCCAATCTGGTTGCCAGCACCGTCCTCACCATGCCCAGCTGCACACCCAGCAAGGCTGGCTTCCTGTATCCAGTGGATACAGCTCTCATGGTTTGCCTGCAAATTTCATAAGCCTTTAATATAATAGGCTTTATGGAAATTTAACTAGAGATTGTATGATACATACATACAATGTACATATTGTGGTTTTCTCACAACATCGAAATTGCATAACATCCTATTTTATAGAATGTATTGTGGATGTTAAACTATGCATGCCATTAATCTCTTTTCTGCAGAGAATGATGAGACTTTTGCTACTAGGTTTCTCACAAGACTGTGACCTTTTAGAAGACTGTCTCCTGAGGCACCCCTGGGTGGGTTTGAACCAACAACTTTTCAGTTAGTAGTTGAATGCTTAATCATTTGTGCCACCCAGGAACTCTAATCCTAAATAGAAATAGAGATGTGTCCTGTGTAAATAAAGTTCAACCAATGAATAAATTTTTGGAAGTCCCTGGGTAGTGTACAATGGTGTCACTAGGGTTGGTGTCACCCAGTGCGGTAACTCATGGTGCCACCCCACCACCCACAGACCTCCTCCTGTACCAGATAACACTGAATATTTATTATCAGTTTTAATCATAGAATAATACATGACAGATATAAATTGCTTAAGTATAGTATTTCTTAGGTTATAAATACTAAGAACAAAATTGTTGCATAAAATCTTTCTACGCTGAATTACATTATTAGTTACATTAGTAGTAGTAGTAACTGAGATGAAGCCTTTTTTATTTTTTTCTTTCTTTTACTTAATTCTCAAAAAGTTATTGACACAGGGTCACAGATACTAATTACCACAAAATTTGACAACAGAAAATTTGACACAATCAGCAACTATAATAGCAGCAATAAAAATAACAGTATGTGCTTGTATTACATGCAGACGAAACCATGTGATTTGAAGCATCGCTGTAATTGGATAATAATGACAGCTCTGACTGGAGCACTTTAGAGGTTCAAAAGGTAAATTAGCATAGAATGTTAGCCTTGTAGGTATATTGATACATGTAAGCTTGGCTTACAAAAAGTATTTTTGCTGTTACAACTAACTATAGGAATATTTTTATAAAAAATTAATTTCTGCTGAAGGCATTTGACTGCTAACCAGAAGGATGGTGGTTCAAACCCACCAGCCACTCCTCAGAAGGAAGAATAGATAATCTACTTCCATAGAGATACCACCTGGGAAACCCAAGGAGGGATTGCCATGAGTTGGAAATGACTCAACGACACTGAATTTTTTTCTTTTTTTTTTTTTTCTGAAATACTGCACAAAAATTTTATAGACAGTCATTTTAGTGTCACCCCTCTAATAATGTCACCTGGTACAATTATACCACCCATACCCTCCTAGTGGCACCACTGGTGGTGTAAATTGTTGATATATTCAGCTGCTAACCAGAAGGTTGGAGGTTTGAATCTTCCTAGAGGCTACTTTGAAGAAAAACTTGGTGACCTACTTCCAAAAAATCAACCACTGAAAATCCTGTGGCACACACAGATCTGCCCCAACACATGGTAGCCATGATACGACTCAATGGCAACTGGTTTTTACAATGTGGCTATGTCTGTGCTAATAGTTTATTTGGTTGGCTTACTGAAGTATGGATTATGTGGTGACCTACCTTTAGTCAAGTGGAAGTATCAGACCAGACCTGCCTTGGTATAATGTAGAAGAAGGTATCCAGAAGCTTAGGGAAATTGGTCTGTTAGAATGGATTTATCAGATTAAACCCCTTGAGCCAGAAATGGAGAGTCCAGAAGACACACCTTTCACCAGTACAAGTGAGGAATAAATTTGTGAAGGGAGCTCCAGCATCCTTGAAGACTGCTGTGATTGCTATTTTATGTAAACCTGATTTGACAGTAGGAACTTCCCTAATTGAACTAAGACACTTAACTACGATGGGGCTGATTGGACCCCATGGTGGTAGGGGCCAAGTGGCAGCAGTTAATCAACAACGGCAAGGTGGCCGTGGTTACCATAATGGACAGCAGAGTCAGAACAGTAATCAGAATTGTCTGACTCGTGTGGAATTATGGCATTGGCTACTTGCTCATGGTGTTCCTAGTAGTGAAATATATGGCAAGCCTACCAAATATTTACTTGATCTGTATAGACAGAAGAACTCTAGGTCACATGAACAGCAACCTAGATTGAATCATCAGAATACAGAGTCACGACCTCTCAGTCAATTCCCAGACTTGAGTCAGTTTACAGACCCACAACCCCTTGAATGAAGAGGGGGCAAAGTTCCTTTGAGGAAGGACCCCTTGACAATCTATAATGTCAATCTTTCTGCCAACCTTCCCCAAAGGGATCCGAGGCCTTTTACAAGAGTGATTGTTCACTGGGGAAAAGGAAATAATCAGACTTTTCAGGGATTACTGGACACTGGCTCTGAATTGGAGACCCAAAGCATCGTTGTGGCCCACCAGTCAGAGTGGGGGCATATGGAGATCAAGTTTTTGATGGAGTCTTAGCTAAGGTGCATCTCACAGTGGATCCTGGGGGTTCCCAAGCCTATCCTGTAGTGATTTCCCCAGTGCCAGAATGCATAATTGGAGTAGATATACTCAACAATTGGCAGAATTCCCACATTGGGTCCCTGACATGTGGAGTAAGGGCTATTATGGTAGGAAAGCCAAGCGGAAGCCATTAGAACTGCCTTTACCAACAAAAATAGTAAATCAAAAGCAGAACCGCATTCCTGGAGGGGTTGCAGAGATTACTGCCACCATCAAGGACTTGAAGGATGCAGGGGTGGTGATTCCCACCACATCCCCATTTAATTCACTTATTTGACTTGTTAGTGTAGTGCCTAAGGCCCTTGACTACTAACCAAAAGGCTGGTGGTTCAAACCCACCAGCCACTCCTCAGAAGGAAGATGGGGCAATCTACTTCCGTATCGATATTGCCTCGGAAACCCAAGGAGGGGTTGCTAAGAGTCAGGTTCTACTCGACGGCACGTAACAACAACAACATGTGTGTACTCTGGTCACCAACCCAAATCTTTGTTCTACTGTTGGACTAATAAACAGAGCTTCAAACTGGTTCATTATAGTTCAATCCCCTGCTGGGAATTTCCACCCAGACATACTGAATCTGAATCTACATTTTAATAGAAGCTTTGGTGGCGCAGTGCCTAAGGCACTTGACTGTTAACCAGAAGGCTGGTGGTTCAAACCCACCAACCACTCCTCAGAAGGAAGGTTGGGCAATTTACTTCCGTAGTGATACTGCCTCAGAAACTCATGGAAGGATTGGTATGAGTCAAATCTGCCTTGATGGCAGAAAGGTTTATTTCTTTTGGTTTGGTATGTGATTCTTACACATACATAAGATCCAGGGGATCTATAAGAATCACTTGAGGTTATGGGTAGGCAAAAGGGACTGCACTCATGACCGTATATAGGTTTGGAAGATGATAGTTTTATATTCTTCTTTGTATGTGCTGTAAATATATCCATATATAGTAGAGCAAATAGGGTGTAACATTATGAAAACTTCTTAGCCACAACCAAATACCTTGAGGCAATGATTTGCTAGGCCTGGGGGCTCAGGACTATAGTCACAGGGAACATCAAGGTCAACTGGCATAACATAGTCCACAAAAACAATGTTCTACATCTTACTTTGGTGAGTAGTGAATGAAGTTTTAAAACCTTGCAAGAAGTCTTTTAAGGTGCAACTATTGGTCTCTCCCCTCCTAGAGCAAAGAATAGTGAAGAAAATCAAAGATAATTAGTCCAAAAGATTAATGGATCACATGAACCTCAGCCACTATAACCCTGAGAGGAGAACTAGATGGTGCTAGGCTACCACTGCTGACCGTTCCGAAAGGGATCACAATAGAAGGTCCTGGATAGAATGGGAGAAAAAATGTGGAACAAAACTCAAAATCATAAAAAAAGAAATAAAAAACAACAAAAAAAACAAGCTTACTGCTATAATAGAGACTGGTGGAACCCAGGAGACCCATGGCCTTTATTCACCCTTCAAGCCTGAAATGGAACTTACCCCTAAGGCTCGACTTTCAGCCAAACAACAGACAGGTCTATAGGAGCTCTGATGGTGCAATGCCTCAGGCATTTGACTGCTAACCAGAAGGTTGGCGGTTCAAACCCACCAACCACTCTATGGAAGGAAGATTAGGCAATATATCTCCATAAAAATTTACTGCCTTCGGTGCTCACTTTGGCAGTGCATTTACTAAAATTGGAACAATAAAGAGAAGATTAACATGGCCCCTGCTCAAGGATGACACGGAAATTTGTGAAGCATTCCATATTTCTTAAGAGAATAAATTCCTGTTTGTCAAAGCCAAAAAAATGAGAAGACTTACCACCTTAGAAACCCAGTGGGGGTTGCTATGAGTTGGAATCGACTTGATGGCAGTGAGTTTGGTTTTTGGTTGGGTTTATAGGTGAAAATAACACCGGGAGTAACATACTCCTTAGAACAATCAACCACTGGAAATCAAAAAAACAGCGTTTGCCCATGGATAAAGCTTAGCAGGCAGGAAAGGATAGGAAAGAAGGAGGAAGGGAAATGGTAAGCACAGGGAGGAGGTGGGGAGAGTGTTGTTATATTGTGGGGATGCAGTCGGTGTCACAAAACAAACTGTATGAATTGTTGAATGGCAAACCAAGTTTTTCTGTAAGCTTTCACTCCAATCACACCAAAAAGTTGGGTGGGGGGAAAAAAAGAAGAAGGAAAAGAAAAGTATTCCCTACGGATCTTATTAAAATGTAGATTCTGATTCAGTATGTCAGGAATGGAAATGCAAATTCTTAACAGGAGGTCAAACCGGTTCATATGCTCACAACATACTCCTCTGAATAAAATTTCTTTTTGACAGATATGTTCACAAGTCCCTATCCATTTAACACATAATTATTTGTTTGATTGCTTATTTGTCTTGGTTTGGAAGAGTGCTTCTTTGTGGCATGTAGTAATAATTATTTTAAAAAGCTTTTACACCTACACACATATGTAGTGCTAGTTACATTTTGTGGGTGTTTATATGCCTTCAAAGGTTATCACCTATTAGTATTTCACTTAATCATCTAAAAAAAAAATCCAAGGTCCTGCACCTACACAAATAAGCAAAGAGAAATGCTGTGGTTACTTTCATTCACTAAACAAACATCCATTGAGGACGGTCTTAGCAGCTGGAGGATCTGTTGAATTGGTCCCAGATGACTCATTGGTGGATGGCCTCTTCCTTCCATACACTCCTTCCCCAACTCTAAACACAGTGATCCCAGGGAAGAGGTCTGTTCTTTGGCAGTGTATATATATGTGTAGCTACACTTTCTCTGTGCACACAAGCTTCCAAGTTTTATTTGTAAGAACCTACCCTGTATCAATCAATCTTAGAAAAAATGCAATCAAAGTGGTCCTTTGAATATAGGATGGTGAGATTTTCCTCACTTTCCTTGGACGCATCATCAAGAATGACCATTCACTAGAAAAGGACATCATGTTTTGTAAATCAGAGGTTCAGCAAAAACAAGGGAAACCCATAATGAAATGGATTGGTACAATAGCCACGACAATGGGCTCAAACAAAAATGATCATAAAGATGACAGAGGACAAAGCAATGTTTCATTCTGTTTCACATAAGGTCACCATAACTCGACTGCAAATAAAAATGACAACCACTCTCTCTGAGGCACGATCTAGTCTGTCTCACTAAATGTTTAGTTCAATCCTGAGAGAAAGATATCAGATTATAAATTCCTCATGTCTACATCAAGTGGATTGGCAGGATATATATAAATTTTTTTTCCTCAATTCCAACTAATAACGACCCTATAGTCACTTGACTGCTAACCAGAAGGCTGGCAGTTCAAACCCACCAGCCACTCCTCAGAGGAAGATGGGGTAATCTACTTCCGTAGTGATACTGCCTCAGAAACCCAAGGAGGGGTCGCTATGAGTCGAGTCCGACTCAACGCCACACAACAACAACAACAGTATGGAGTAGAATTGCCCCACAGTGTTTCGAAGGCTGTAAATCTTTATGGAAGTAAACTGTTTCATCTTTCTCTCATGAAGCAGCTAAATGCAAAATGTAACCACTGCTATAGAGTCCAATCCGACTCTTTGTGACCCCTCCTTGGGTTTCTGAGGTGGTATCACTACAGATGTAGATTGCCCAACCTTCCTTCTGAAAAGTGGCTGGTGGGTTTGAACCACCAGCCTTCTGGTTAGCAGTCAAAAGCTTTAGGCACTAAGCCACGAGAACTCCTTATGAATATCTCTATATCTCTATCTCTATCTCTCTATCTCTCTATCTCTCTATCTATCTACCTATCTATCTATCTAACTAGGAGCTCTGGTAGCATAGTGGCTAAAGCACTTGACTGCTAACCAGAAGGCTG
>NW_006921595.1:1763875-1765119 GCF_000298275.1 Orycteropus afer afer
CTCCCTGCTCCAAGGGAATACTGCTTCCACATGGGCCTGCTACATTGCTAGAAAGCAACTTAACAAACAACAAATATTAATAAAAATACTTTTGTTTCAAGCCACCATAATATGAATTAGACCTGTAGTTGGTAGCATAAATAAAAAAAATATATATATGGGTTTCAATTTCTTACATAAAGCAAATACAATAACCAATTTGCTGTTAGTAACCCTGTTGCTATTTCATTACAGGATGAACTAGGACAAGTTTACTTCTTTGGCGGGAGTAGGCACTTTTTGATACCAAATTAAATTTTAGACCCACTGATATGTATACAAGGAGCTCTGGAGGGACTGTGGTTAAGGCATTGGGCTGCTAACCAAAAGGTTGGCAGTTCCTAACTGCTAGCCGCTATGCGGGAGAAAGATGGAATAGTCTGCTTCTGAAAAAATTTACATCATTGGAAATCCTGTGGGGGTTGCTTTGAGTCAGAATCAACTTGATGGCAGTGGTTTTGAATATATCCATGAAATCATAAGAGCTTAGCTTCAGGACCCCTTATTGAACCAAACTCAAGCCCATTTTTTGGTGTGCCTTGAAAAAGAAATCTGATCCTTTGTACTGGATATGTTAAAGAGGTAATATCTGTATAAATTAATCAGTTATTTAGGGCACAGAAGGATTTATATTGTAGGTAGCTAATCAAATCTCATTCTCTACAGTAAAAGGTAACCAAACCAAACACACTGCCTTCGAGTTGAATCCAACTCATAGCAACCCCGCGTTGGATTTCCAAGGTGGTATCACTATGGAAGTAGATTGCCCAATCTTCTTTCCAAGGAATGGCTGGAGGGTTTGAACCGCCAGCCTTCTGGTTAGCAGTCTGATGCCTTAAGCACTACACCACCAGAGATCCTTGCTAAGAAATTAACAGGCAATTAAAAATTATGGAAAACCCAAAGATCACTTGCATGGCATTTACTTAAAATTCCTATGTCATATATTTAAATGTTCAGAGGTCTGGTGCTCTGGGAATTCAGTTTAAATAAAATAGCTGAAATACATGGGGAATACCAGTTCAGGAAGAGCTGGGAATTTATGTTACTCACTGTTATTTCCCCAGGACTACAACTTTCACCTACGTCTCTGTGCAATACTGGAGTTGGACTCACTAGTGAATGAGTCAACACATTCCTGGTGTCATTAGTGCCCTGATGGCTAGGAGACTACTTTAAAGACCATTACCTCCTCCCTGCTCCAA
>NW_006921595.1:1765309-1766422 GCF_000298275.1 Orycteropus afer afer
AGCCAACATTATTCTCAATGGAGAGAGATTGAAACCATTCCTCTTGAGAACAGGAACCAGACAAGGATGCCCTCTATCACCACTTCTATTCAATATTGTACTGGAAGTCCTAGCGAGGGCCATAAGGCAAGAAAGGGAAATCAAAGGCATCCAAATTGGTAAGGAAGAAGTAAAACTATCCCCATTTGCTGATGATATGATCTTATACCTAGAAAACCCAAAAGACTCAGTCAAAAATCTACTAGAACTAATTGAGAGATTTATCATTGTGGTAGGATATAAGATCAACAGCAGATTGCCAAGCCTTTTTTCTGCAGCACCACTGGGTCAGTTTGAACTGCCAACCTTTCAGTTAATAACCAAGTGCAAATTGTTTGCACTCCCTGAGAACTTCAGTACGAATTACACTGTTCAATAAATATTAAATATGTTTGCATTTCTCTAATGTCTAATGATCATGAGCATTTCTTCATCTGTTTGTTGGCTGCCTGACTATCCTCCTTGGTGAAGTGTCATCAACATCCAAAAATCAATAGGGTTCCTCTACACCAGCAAAGAGATTGCTAAAAAAGAAATAAGGAAATCAATACCATTTACAATAGCTCCACCCAAAAATAAAATAATTGGGAATAAATCATACCAGGGACACAAAAGACCCGTACAAAGAAAACTATAAAAACTACTGTAAGAAACCATAAGAGTTCTACATAAATGGAAGAACATCCCATGCTCATGGATAGGAAGATTGAACATTGTGAATATGTCAATTCTACCCAAGAAATCTATACATTAAATGCCATCCCAATCCAGATCCCATCAACATTTTTTAAGGATATGGAAAAACCAATCACTAACTTTATATGGAAAGGAAAGAGACCTTGGATAAGCAAAATACTGTTGAAGAAAAAGAACAAAATAGGAGGTCTAACACAGCCACAGTAGTCAAAACTGCCTGGTTTTGGTATAATGACAGACACATAGACCAAAGGAATAGAATTGAGAACCCAGAAATAGATGTATCGACCCATGGTCAGCTGATCTTTGACAAAGGGCTAAAATCCATTAAATGGGGAATAGAATGTTTGTTTAATAAATGGTGCTGGCAAAACTGGA
>NW_006921595.1:1767887-1796471 GCF_000298275.1 Orycteropus afer afer
ACCCACCAGCCACTCCTCGGAAGGAAGGTTGGGCAATCCTACTTCCATAGTGATACTGCCTCAGAAACCCAAGGAGGGGTCGCTATGAGTCGGGGTCAACTCGACGGCACATAACAACAACAACAACATCTATCTAACTAGCACTACAATAGAGGATACTTAGGGTATCTGGATCTCTTCCATTCAATTAATGTCTGATTTTAGCAGGTGCTTGTCTGATTCCAGACAAAACCACCTAAGGCATGCAACATGAGTCTCTGTACTTTCTGTCCCAGGGCCTTCTCCAGTTGGTAGAAAAGTACGTCACCTTCAGAGGAAACCAACAACCAATGTGAGGTCGGAACTAGTTGTCACTGACTCAGTGTCCTACCTTACAGTGGGTACTTCTGAAAGACATTCTGTACCATTCTGAGATCTTCTTGGAACTGAGGCCCTGCTGTCCTCAGTGATCCCTCCCTCACACACCTTTGTACTGACTTTTCCTCCCTCCTTGTCACACTCGCTTTGCCCTTCACTACTACTTCCAGTGGTCATTTCCAATAAACCACCACATTCAGGATTTACTTTTGGAGGACACCAAAGGAAGCTAACATTCTGGTACACAGTAGGTCCTCAATAAATGTAGGATATCTGACCTCTTCTCCCTGCCACTGGAAGAAAGAGAACACTGGGGCTCAGGGGCACAGAGTAACTTGCCCAAGGCTACACAGCCTGAAAAGGACAGAGTGAGGCTTCAAATCACAGCTTCTTCTGGGACTTTCTAGCTCAAAGCTGTCTTTTGCTCTGTCCTAAACAAACCAATGAGGACCCCTAGTGGCAGGAACAAGGTGGACATACAGGCACAGAAAGTCCTTTGAAACAGTCCGAAGCCATTCAGGAAGGTGTGAGGTCAAGTGTGTACATTGATGATTTCCAGAAGCAGTTCAGCCTGGCAAGTTAGAAGCATGCTGCAAACAAGTTTTCATCAGGGGTGGTCCCAAAACCATGGGTTCTGTCCCAAAGATGACCTTTCTCTGTCTTTTATTCCTAGCTTTCCCATGTAGATTTCTGTTTCTCCATCTTCAAGGTCCTTTTCCTGGTTTTGACACTTTCTAGCCTCCCTGACAGCAGATAATTGTCTTATTTGTCCTGTTCGGAAATGAGGGAGATGCCTGGCCTCTACACGGAGTATCAGTGAAGAGTGCGGGCTGGAGATAGGGCCAATATCACGAGTTTCAGTCAGATTATAGTGCTTTAGCTCAGGATCCAGCCTTCTTAATGTTGGAGCATTACACAAATAAGAAGCCCACAGCCTCCTATTTTGCAGTTGTTGTTGTTGTTTGCCATCGAGTCAGACCTGACTCATAGCAACCCCTCCTTGGGTTTCTGAGGTGGTATCACTACGGAAGTAGATTGCCCAACCTTTCTTCCCAGGAGTGGCTGGTGGGTTTGAACTGCCAGCTTTCTGGTTAGCAGTCAAGTGCCTTAGGCACTACGCTACCAGAGCTCCCTATTTTGCAGTAAACTTGAGAAAATGAGAGTCTCATTCCTGCTTCTTTCATAAAACCTTCCAAGTTGATAGCATTTGTTCAAGAAATGTTTAATGGTGTCTCTCCTTTCAACAGGAATCCCTGCATGACACAAATAGTTCAGAACTCTGTCACAAACTGAAAGGTTGGTGAGGTGCCTCATATGCATGTCAGAGCTGGACAATGAATAAGGTGCCTCTCAAGAAAGGTCTAGTGATCTACATCTGAAAATCAGCCACAGAAAACCATATGAAGCACAATTCTATTCTGACACACATTCTATTGCCATGAGTTGAGATCAACTCAGTGGTAAATGGTTTGATTTTGGTTTTCTGCTTTCGACGTTCTCATGCCTTTCAGCCCCCATGAAGTCAACCATGTTGTTGTTGTTGTTGTTGTTATGTGCCATTGAGTCGGACCCGACTCATAGCGACCACTCCTTGGGTTTCCGAGGCAGTATCACTACAGAAGTAGATTGCCCCATCTTCCTTCCAAGGAGTGGCTGGTGGGTTTGAACCACCAGCCTTCTGGTTAGCAGTCATACTACTCTTAAATGATCTGTATACTGTTATAACAAAGTTTCTTTGTGGCACAATCCTGGTGACCAACTAACTGTGTCACAAGCTATTTCTAAGAGCTTGGGTATATGGAGGTTTTCTTCTGGACAGACTTGATCAAGAGCTACAAGAGTTTGCTCAGTGGCAAGGAAGCAGATGGAACAGATGGAGACACAGTGATGGAAGCACAAACCCAAGAGTAGAGCCAATGGGTGCTGGACCAGATTGGCTTGGGGAGAGGGAACGAGAAGGAGTTGGAACCTTGCTTGCTTCACTTAGTCTTTTTTTCCCTACTTGTGAATCCACTTTCTTCTTTACCTGCTACCTACCTAAGGCATAGCCTAAGTGTCAGGAGTACAGCTTCCCTCTACAGGCAGGGCAATCTCTCCAGATCCCTAGGCCTGCTGCATGTAAAGAAGACTGCTTCAAGACAGATAACATGGGGGAAGTGTGAAAACAAAATAAGCTTAGAGCAAAGGGCAGATACAAAACAGATTTTTTCAGGACTCCAACTGTGGGAGATATAATAAGCAGAACAGATTTCATATGGAAGACATTGACAAGAAATAAACATAGACCCCAAAGCTAGCGTTTTCAAGGATTTGCTTCTTTGAACATAAGCGTTTAGGGGGGGAAAATATGTTCACATTCTTATCAAACAATGGGCAGCAAAATCTCCCCCACCCCAAATGGCAAAGGCAGATCAAACCTAGGTATGAGTTACCTGTGTTTGCAAGAACTGCTTCAAAAATCCCACTTCAATTTGCTATGAAAGCTTGTGCTGTCCTAGCTTTCTAATCTTTGTCGAAAGCTCAAAGGTTAAAGAGACTTGGCTGAATTTGTCTTAAGATATAGCCTTTGTTCTCATTCAATCATTTATTTGAATTTAATATTTTAAAGGACACTTCAAACAGACTTTACAAAGCCCTGCTACCTTCAGGTCCATATTTATTATTTAATATTTAACTGGGGAGATTTGTCAAAACCCTTAAGAATTAATGGTTGCAAACTTGTGGAGTTAAAAGGTTTGCAGAGGGAACCATTTGCTAACCACAGGGAGACGATGTCCCACACAGGTTGGGGCACCATAATGTGAATAAACATTTTGGGGGTTTGGTAGCATGGTGAGCCCATCTACCTAGAAAGACCAGGAAGTGCAATTGCCTTTAAATTAATATTCTAATGTGCTTAACTTCTGAACTGTAAACCTTGTGCCTTAGAAAGGAAGGGGAGAGGGAGAGCAAAGCAACTGGAAACAAAGTGGTAAACAAACTATGATTTCAGGTTTTCTACAAATATACAGGGGAGACTTGCCTTACAGGTCTGGATTAATCCAAACACGTTAAAATGTATCTCTGCTTGAAATGCATTGAATTGAATCTTAAGATCCAGCAAAAATAGTTTTTGATCTTCAGAAACAATAGATGGTGTCTAGCTAGATGTTTCCAAATGTGAAGAAGGTTGTTGTTGTTGTTGATGCTGTTGAGTCAGCTGCAACTCATAGAGACCTTGTGTACAACAGAGTGGAACACTGCCTGATCCTGTGGCAACCTCACAATCCCTGCTATACCTGAGCCCATCCTTGTAGTCACTGTGTCAATCCCTCTCGTTGAGGGCCTTCCTCTTTTTCATTGACTCTCCACTTTACAAAGCATGATATCCTTTTCCAAGGAATGGTCCTTTCTGACAACATGATCAAAGTAGGTGAGACGAAGTCTGGCCATTCTCATTTCCAAGGGGCATTCCAGCTGCACTTCTTCCAGGACAGATCTGTTAGTTCTTTTGGCAGTCCATGGTATCCTTAGTATTCTTCACCAACACCACAGCTCGAAAGCATCAATTCTTCTTCAGTCTTCCTTATTCATTGTTCAGCTCTGACATGCATATGAGGCGATTGAAAATACCACGGCTTGGGTTAGGCGCACATTAGTCTTCAAAGAGACATCTTTGCTCTCCAGACCTTTAAAGAAATCTTGTGCAGCAGATTTGCTCAGTGCAATACGTCATCTGATGTCTTGCCTACTGCTTCCATTGGTGTTGACTATGGAAACAAGTAATACGAAATCTTTAACAACTTCAATTTTTTCTCCATTTACTGTGATGTTGCTTATTGATCCAGTTGTGAGGATTTTTGTTTTCTTTATATTGAGGTGTAATCCATACTGCAGACTGTACTCTTTAATATTCATCAGTAAGTGCTTCAACTTATCTTCACTTTCAGCAAGCAAAGTTGTGACCTCGGTTTATCACAGATTGTTAATGAGTCTTCCTCCAATCCTGGTGCCATGTTCTTCATATAATCCAGCTTCTCAGATTATTTGCTCAGCATACAGATTGAATAAGTATGGTGAAAGGATACAACCTTGGTGCACTCCCTTTCTGATTTTAAACCATACAGTATTCCCTTGTTCTGTTCAAACTACAGCCTCCTGATCTATGTGCAGGTTCCTCATGAGCACAATTAAGTGTTCTGAAATTCCCATTCTTCTCAATGTTACCCATCATTTGTTATGATCCACACAAAGGAATGTTTTTGCATAGTCAATAAAACACAAGTAAACATCTTCTGGTATTTTCTGCTTTCAGCCAAGATCCATCTGACATCAGCAATGACATCCCTCATTCCACATCTTCTGAATCCAGCTTGCATTTCTGAAGTTCTCTGTCAATATACTGCTGCAACCGTTTTTGGATTATCTTCATCAAGATTTTACTTGCACTTGATATTAATAATATTGTTTGATAATTTCCACATTCTGTGACATTCTCTCTCTTTGGAGTGGGTACAAATATGGATTTTTTCCAGTCAGTTGGCCAGGTAACCATCTTCCAAATTTCCTGGCACAGACAAGTGAGTGCCTCCAATGCAGCATCTATTTGTTGAAACATCTCAACGGGTATTCTGTCAATTCCTGGAGCCTTGTTCTTTGCCAATTCCTTCATTGCAGCTTCAACTTCTTCCTTCAAGACCATTTTTCTTGATCATATGCCACCTCCTGAAATGGATAAATGTCAACAAATTCTTTTAGGTACAGTGACTTTGTATTCTTTCCATATTCTTTTGATGGTTCCTGCATCATTCAACATATTGCCCATAGGATCTTTCAGTATTGCAACTCGAGGCTTGAATTTTTCTCTTCGGTTCTTTCAGCTGGAGAAATGCTGAGCTTATTCTTCCCTTTTGGTTTTCTAACTCCAGGTATTTGCACATTTCATTATAATAATTGACTTTGTCTTCTCAAGCTGCTCATTGAAATTTTCTGTTTGGCTCTTTTATCTTCTAATTTTTTCCATTTCCTTTAGCTACTCTCCATTCAAGAACCAGTTTCAAAATCTCTTCTGACATCCATTTTGGTCTTTTCTACCTTTCTTGTCTTTTTTAATAACCTTTTGCTTTCTTCATAGATGATATTCTTGATGTCATTCCATAATTCCTCTGGTTGTCAGTCATTGGTGTTCAGTGCATCAAATCCATTCTGTAGATGGTCTCTAAATTCAGGATGGATATAGTCAAGGTCATATTTTGGCTCTTGTGAACTTGCTTTAATTTTCTTCAGCTTCAGCTTGAACTCACATATGAGCAGTTGATTGTCTGTTCCACTGTCAGTGCCCAACCTTGTTTTGGCTGAAGATATTGAAATTGTCCATCGCCTCTTGTCACAGATGTATTTGATCTGATTCCTGTGTACTCCATCTGGTGAAGTCCATGTGTAGAGCCACCATTTATGTTGTTGAAAAAAGGTATTTGCATTGGTCTTGCAATATTCTATCATGAGATCCCCAGCATTATTTCTATAACCAAGGCTATATTTTCCAACTACTGGTGATTCTTCCTTGTTTCCAACTTTTGCATTCCGATCACCAGTGATAATCAACACATCTTATTTGCATTTTTGGTCAATTTCAGACTGCAGAAGCTGGTAAAAATCTTCAGTTTCCTCATCTTTGGCTTTGGTGGTTGGTGCATAAATTTGAATAATAGTAGTATTAACTAGTCTTCCTTGTAGGCATATGGATATTATCCTATTACTGACAGCACTGTACTTCAGGATAGATCTTGAGACATTCTTTGTGATGATGAATGCCATGGCATTCCTCTTCAATTTGTCATTCCCAGCATAGTAGATCATATGGTTGTCTGATTCAAAATGGCAAAAAACCAGTCCATTTCAGCTTACTAATGCCTAGGATATTGATCTTGATGCATTCCTTTTCATTTTTGAAAACTTCCAGTTTTCCTGGATCCATACTTTGTACATTTCATGTTCCAATTATTAATGGATGTTTGCAGCTGCTTCTTCCCGTTTTGAGTCATGCCACATGAGAAAATGGAGGTCCCAAAAGCTTTACTCTATCCAATTCTTTAAGGTCAGCTCTACTCTTAGGAAGCAGCTCTTCCCTAGTCATATCCCCACTTGTATGTTGAGTGTCCTCCAACCTGAGGGACTCATCTTCTGGTACTTTATTGGACAATGTTACAAGGCTAATCATAAAGTTTTCTAATAATATGTCAGACAGTGTTTCACTGCTATTGATGAGGTTTTTGCTCACCAGTACTTTGAGAAGTGGATGGGCCTTTCTTTCATCTGAGTCTGTCTTAGTCTGGAAGCTCACCTGAAACCTGTCCACTGTGGGTGCCACTGCTGGTACTTGATATACCAGTGCCACAGCCTCCAGCCTCACAGCTACATACAAGCCACCACAGTATGACAAACTGACAGAAGAGTGAAGAAGGTTAGAAGGCTAAATGTCAAAAGGAATCCCTGAGTGGTACAATCCATTAAGCATTCAGCTACTAATCAAATGTACGAGTCTACCTGGAGGCATCTAGTGACCTGTTGATCTACTTCCAAAATATGAGCCATTGAAAATCCTATGGTTCTATTCTTATGTACATGGAGTTACCATGAGTCATAGTAACTCAAGGGCAACTGGTTAAGTATCTATATTTACATATGACTGGGTCTTGTCACATAGATGTTGTATCATGATGATTTATTAAATTGTTCATTCAGCTATCTCTGTATTCTATGGACCAGCAAGGCTCTTGGGTGGGACTTCCCATAGCTCTTGGTATCCTTTATAATGTGGCAATATTTTGATTAAATGCCCCAACTTTGCATATCCACATAAAAATAAAAATAGGTGAAGATCTGGCAGCCACAGGAATATCATAGAATATATTCAAGACATAGTGCCAAGGCCAGATTGAGGAAAGAATATCAAAGCTGGAATTTCTGGCAGTAAAAGGGTAGCTATTCCTAGGAAGAAGGCAAATCACCAGCAGAATCCCATGCACATGCTTAGAATGAGATCAGAAGCAGCTGAGGCCAAGGGCTGGCATTGAAGAAAGGCCTGTCAATATGTTTCCATAAAGATTACAGCTAAGAAAGCCCTATAAAGTAGTTCTACTCTGTAACACATAGGGTCATCATGAATTAGAAGTGACTTACTGTAGATGGGTTTGAGTTTTGTGTTTAGGTGATTGGGGTCAAGTGCGAGCCCTGGGAGCTAATCTCAATCTTATTAATGACACTAAGGTCTTGGGCACACTCTTTATTCTTAGTTTATACTTGGCCAGTTATAGTGCCAAATCAATCTGGAGCAGCTATAAGTGACTCCCATGAAGACCATGGAGGGCATTTAGAGGCTGTGTTCCCTCTCCATTCTGGAGTATAGCCAGGATCCCTAACAAGCATAAGCAACATAACCATCAACAAGGAGAAAAGACAGACCTTCCTAGCTTCGAGAGGTGTGAATGGGGCTGAAACAGGTGTCATTGTTGATGCCAGAGTGGGGCAACAGGTGGCGGGGCCAGGTACTTAGTAAGACAGAAAAGGAACCCATGACACAAAAGTGCCAAAAGTGTTTCTGGTTGTCATACTCTCTCTCTCTTCTCAAGCATCTTGAACTTCTATCTGACAGAATAAAACCACAGAAAGCACAAGTTTGGGTTGTTTTTTTTCCTTCTTCTTCTTCTTTTTTTAATTGTGATTTGGGTGAAAGTTTACAGAGCAAATTCATTTTCCGTGAGTTCATGCCCACTCATTTTGTTTCATGACATTGATTGCAACCCCCATTACATAACAGCTCTCTTCCCACTTCCTTTCCTGTGTCCTTTCCTATGCATTCCTGCCCTCTGAGCTATCTCTCTGTGCAAATACTGCCCTTCAGATCTCCCATGATTGGATGTTCTAAGAAATATACCTACCTGGTATAAATGTTCACCTTATACATCTATCTATTGTTTGGCTGAAAGCTACAGGAGTGAGTTCAGTTCTCGGCACAAAGGGTGACTAGGGGCCATAGTCTCAGGGGTTTCACCGGTCTCTATCAGACTAGTAAGCTTGGTCTTATTTATGATTTTGAGTTTTGTTCCACTCTATTCAGGATCACCTACACTGATCCCTTTCTGAGGAGTTGACAGTGGTAGCTGGGCACCATCTAGTTCTTTTGGTCTCAGGGTCATGTAGGCTGCAGTTCATATGGTCCACTAGCCCTTTGGACTAATTGTTTTCATACTTCTTTGGTTTTCTTCATTCTACTTTGCTCCAGACTGTTGTTGTTGTTGTTATGTGCCATCAAGTCAGATCCAACTCATAGCAACCCCATCTTGGGTTTCTGAGGAGGTATCACTGTGGAAGTAGATTGCCCAACCTTCCTTCTGAGGAGTGGCTGGTGAGTTTGAACTACCAGCCTTTTGGTTAGCAGGCAAGTGCCTTAAGCACTAGGCTAGGAGAGACCAATTGCTGCAAGCTTTTTTCCTTTTTTTTTTTTTGGTCTGGACATAAAATACATGTTAAGAGGGATCTATCCATAAAATTGCTTGACATAAACCATCATAAAAATTAAACAATCATCTTTCTCCACTCTCACCCCCATAGGTGAAAATTCACCAGACTGTGAAAAGATGCAATTGACCAAAAGAAGTACCAAAGCAGAATTCCCAAATTGGTATCTGTTTGCCAAGAAACTTTTAAAAGTCATATATTTGGTGGTGTACTGTCTGTTCAGTGTATTTCAGAGTTGCATCTCTGGCAAGGGAAAATCTGCTTCTAAGGGAGAATGCTTCCAGATGAAAAATGTAATTTTGAAATATAAAAGTGCCAATAAAGTGGTAAATAGCAGAATAAAGTACAAAAAAAACACTTGAGAAATATTCCTGTGAACTTAATCAGTGAGTTAAAGCTCAGCTTCAGAACTTCCCCCAAAGCTCAGTCTGAGAGGACAAATATAGAACATATAATACACAAAAAGATAAAGAACTAATGCAATATGAATATTATAGAAATAATAAAACAAGAGACTAGAAATATTCAGGAGACATAATTATCTAATAAATAACAGAAAGATTCCTGCATAAAAAAAAGAGCAATATGTTTATGTGAATTTTATGGGTTCAAATTGCATACTGAGTAAATAATCCAAGAAGTTGGACTACATGAAGAAGAATGTAGCATTAATGAGAAAGACTTACTAACAACCTGTGATATGCAGCTGACATAACCGTGTTTGCTGAAAACAAAGAGGGCTTGAAGCACTTACAAATGAAGATCAAAGACTACACACTTCAGTATGGATTACATCTCAGCATAAAGAAAACAAAAATCCTCACAACTGGACCAATAAGCAATATCATAATAAATGAAGCAAAGATTGCTGTTGTCAAGGATTTCATTTTACTTGGATCCATAATCAACCCTCTTGGAAGGAGTAGTGAGGAAATCAAACAACATATTGCATTGGGCAAAAAAAAAAAAAAAAAAAAACCTTTAAAGTGTTAGAAAGGAAAGAGAAGATATTACTTTAAGGACGAAGGTACACCTAACCTAAGCCGTGGTATTTTCAATTGCCTTATATCCACACAAAAGCTGGACAATGAATAAGAAGACCAAAAAAGAACTGTCCTTTGAATTACGGTTTTGGAGAAGAGCATTGAAAATACGACGGACTGCTGGAAAAATGAACAAATCTATATTGGAAGAAGTACAGCTAGAACACTGCTTAGAAGCAAGGATAGCAAGACTTCATCTCACTTAATTTGGACATATTCAGGAGAGATCAGTCCCTGGAGGATATTATGCTGGGAAAAGTAGAAGGTCAGTGAAAAAGGGGAAGACACTCAAGAAAATGGATTGACACAGTGGCTACAACAATGGGCTCAATCATAGCAATGACTGAGGATTTAGCTGGACCCAGCAATATTTCGTTCTATTGTACATAGGGTGTCTATAAATTGGAACTGACTCAAAGCACCTAAGGACAACATGGGTCTACTATATAAGATGTTGAAGAAGACACACTCATATACATTCTTTGTATTTGAAAGATAAATAAAAATCTATAAATATTTGGACAAGTGATTTCAAAAAACTAATCTGCTAAGGAAAAAATCTGATTAAAATTCAAAGTAAAAATATAATCGAGAGGAACATATAAGGAAATTTGAAGAAAAACATTATAAACCAATTGTCTACCATTCATGCTTGAAGTCAAGAGAAAGATATTTTTTTCTGACATGCAAGGACTAAAAATCTTTATCACCTATATTCCCTTCTTAAAAATGTCCTCAAAAAAAAGAGTTCCAGTTAATTGAGAAATTTATAAAATAAAGAATATAAATAATTGCAAAATGTTGTTTAAAATAATGAGAGTGAGCACTGCAAACATAAAAGTACATAGTTCACAGTTAGACAATTACTAAAACCTAACCAAACCAAACTCACTGCCATCCATTCAGTTCCCACTCATAGCAATCCCTCCTTGGGTTTCTGAAGTGGTATCTCTATGGAAGTATTGAACCGCCAGCCTTCTGGTTAGCAGTCAAATGCCTTAGGCACTATGCTACCACAGCTCCCAAATAATTACTAGTACAGTAATAAGCAGTGCAAGTATCAGTGATAATTCTTGAAAGAGATACAAGTTACATTTCAAGAAATGAATTTTTATTTTCCCAATTATTTAACATAAACTCAGAATTGGAAGTAGGAGAAGATAATAAAAGCAGAAAGTTTTACTCTCACAGGAAAGTGGGGGACAGGAAATTAACAGAAACTGAATAAATTCTAATACTGATAGAAAAAAAATCATATATTTTTATTGTAAAGATAATGAATGACTCCTACAGTATAGTAAATATAAAAACCAAAACCAAACTCGCTGCTGTCAAGTCGATTTCAACTCATAGTAACCCCTCCTTGGGTTTCCAAGGCAGTATCACTACGGAAGTAGATTGCCCAACCTTCCTTCCGAGGAGTGGCTTGTGGATTTGAACTTCCAGCCTTCTGGTTAGCAGTCAAATGCCTTAGGAGCCCCTATAGAACTTTCAAACTACTTGTGAAAAAATGGTGAAAGTAGCAAAGATAACAAAAGAAGAAGGAAATCTAAAATATAAAATAGGATGACAGAGTATATTTCTCTTATAAAAAAGATGAGTTGAGAACAATTGAAAATCTCTCCTAACATAGGACTGGTTGAAGAAATTGTAGAATATCCACAGAACTGAGTATTTTGCCATATAAAAAGGAAGTGCGTTTTGAAAAGACACCAATAAGTGGCAACCATGTATACATGTACACACATACACACACCAAAATAATATGGAAGAGAGTTGATTCTGATTTGTGGTGATCCCATGTATGTCAGAGTAGAACTTACTCCATTGGGTTTTCAATGGCTAATTTTTCAGGAGATCAGGACTTTCTTCTAAAGGGCCTTGAGGTGTACTCGAACCTCCAAACCTTTGCTTAGCAGCTGACCACATGAACAGTTTGCACCATTTTAGGACTCCTGTTAAACCCATACTGAGTGATATTTAAAGTATTTGTCAACCTGTCTAACATGGGCACTGACCATGCAGAATGAGCCTTAAACAAATAGCACAGCAACAATATAAATGCAAACTTACAGAGCCTCAGACATAACCATTTGTTGTTGTTGTTTGCTGTCAAGTCAGCCCCGACTCATAGCGACCCCTCCTTGGGTTTCTGAGGCAGTATCACTATGGAAGTAGGATTGCCCAACCTTCCTTCCGAGGAGTGGCTGGTGGGTTTGAACCACCAGCCTTCCATAGAGGAGTATTATGTAAGTAGTCACACTAGGTAAATTATAGTTAAAAGTCTGGAAGAGATACGCCAAAATGTTTAGCTTTAGATTAAAAGATAAGGGTGATTTTTATCTTCTTTTATGTTAAAATATGAATATAAAATAACGTGTTTAGAAAGGGCATGGATTTTAACTTTCTTTTCCTGGGAACCTAATGCATTTCTTCTTATATCCAGTAGTTCCTGTTTTCCGAAGAGGGGCTGGAGCATGGGTGTATAAAACACACAACTTGCTATGATAAGTCACTTAGTAATTTTTGGAGATGGAATATTCAACCTCAACTCATTAGCACCATCTTTTCACTACAGCTGATGACCAAGAAATATGAGGCCCAAAATAAAAACAAAACTCATTCATCTCTTAATCTCATACATAAATCCACTTCCATTGAGTCGATTTGACCCTCCGGGACAGACTACCCCACTGGGTTTCCAAGGCTGTAAATCTTCACAGAAACAGACTGCTTCATCTTTCTCCTGTTGAGCATTTGGTGGGTTCTAACCTCTGATGTTTTGGGTAACAGCTGAATGCCTTAACCTTTGTACACCAGAGCTCCTTCATCTAAGACATATGTTAGGAAAAGTAATCTATGGAAAATACCTTCTTTTTATTTCTAGAAAAATATAAGTTAAATACACAGCACTTCTAGGGCAAGGCATGTTGCTATTGGTTGCCATCTGAAAAGATACATTTATGTGTTTTCTGTAGCTTGCTTCAAAAGCTTTTTGTTGATGACATTTATATTTCTGTTTCACATGGAATTTTGAGGGTTCAGTTCTCCAGATTTCAAGCACTACGCTTTTGTATTAAAATCTGCATCACTATTCACTTCTATCAGTCTAATTATGTTTTAACATAATCAACCCTCTCTTACTCTGATATTAAATAAATAATCAGCTCAGGTCCCTTTGCGGTTGTTGTTATGTGCCATCGAGTCGGACCCAACTCATAGTGTCTCCGAGGCAGTATCACTACTGAGTAGATTGCCCCATCTTCCTTCCGAGGAGTGGCTGGTGGGTTTGAACCGCCAGCCTTCTGGTTAGCAGTCAAGTGCCATAGGCACTACACTACCAGAGAGGTCTCCCTTTTGGGGTCCATAAAGCAGAGCCACATGCCCTGCAGGGCGAAGGAAAGGAGTCTTCCATGCATAGAAACTCACAGAAGACCCTCCCATGCTTTTACCAGGCTGCTTCTAGACCAGCAATTCAGAGCGTTCTGTTGAAGAAACGTTAATCATCCAGCGTAAGACATGGAATGCTCCAAAGATGTTCATATTGTTTTATCTCTGAGAAAATAATCACCAAATTGTGTGTAGATCAAAATAGAAAATCAGGGAAGTGAGCTGTGCTGGGGGCTGTCACAGGCGTGGAAAACACATTTTGATTTACCAGTCCATCAACAAGCATTTATTATGCACATGTTATTGGGCTACAATGTCTGTGCTAACAAGATAGAACCAAAGAAATGTTATTTATAGTTTATTAACATACACTGAAATATAATGAAGGAAAAAAAAGGGTGTTTTAGAAAGAAGATAAGATTGGTTTCAGGCAAGCAGTGTTGGAGATGAGCACAGGTCCTTCCAGAATAGCTTTTCATCATTCTGCTACCAGTCCCAGTTGTCTTCAAGTTGAGTCTGACTCTTGGGATCCCATGCATGTCAGAGTAGAATTGTGCTCCATAAGATTTACAATGACTGATTTTTTTTAAGTAGATCACCAAGTCTTTCTTTGGAGGAACTTTTATGTAGACTTGAACCTCCAAACTTTTGGTTAACAGCCGAGCATATTAACCTTTTGTACAACCCAACACTGGGGCACTTAGTTGATCAGAGGTGGTTGAGTCTTGGGGGAGAGAGACTCAGGGAGGAAATGTTGAGGGGAGAAAAACTTAAAGAGAACAGAGGAAGAAGATAAAGAAATCAATTTCTATATGGAGGGGAAAGGACAGAGGGGAGGAATTCTCATTGCTCTGCAAACAATGGCAATATAATCCAGAAAGGGAGCGAGGGTTTGTGGACACCTCAAGGCCAATTAAATGGATGCTAATCAAATGCTTAGGAGCTCTGGTAGCATAGTGCTTAAGGCACTTGACTGCTAACCAGAAGGCTGGAGGTTCAAATCCATTGAAACCCTTATGGAGCACAGTTCTACTCTGACACATGTGGGGCTGCCATGAATCAAAATGGCTTCAATGGCAATTGTTCTTATGTACACAGCATTCACAACTGTGGTTTCATCTTACTTGCAAAATAATCCCATGAAGTTGTAAAAAATAATTATGATACTCAGAATAATAATAAAAATACTGTGGGCCTTTCATGAATGATCTCATTTATTCCTCACAACCACCTGGTGGTGTAGTGCCTAAGGCATTTCACTGTTAACCAGAAGGCTGGGAGTTCAAACCCACCAACCACTCCTTAGAAGGAAGATTGGGCAATCTACTTCCATAGAGATACTGCCTTGGAAACCGAAGGAGAGGTCGCTATGAGTTGAATCAACTCGATGGCAGTGAGTTAGAGCACCATATGAGGAAAGGAGTATTATTATCCCACTTGGTAGACGAGAACACCAACCTGTGAGCTTGGGACCATGGTAGCAGGGGACATCAAGCTCAATTGGCATAACATACTACACAAAAGCATCGTTCCACATCCTACTTTGGTGAGTAACAATTGGGATCTTAAAAGCTCCCAAATGGCCATCTAGATGCAATGATAGGTCTCTCCTCATCCAGAGCAAAGAAGAATGAAGAAAACCAAAGACACATGGAAGAAATTAGTCTAAGAGACTGGTAGATTATGCAGCCCTCAACATATATTACCATAAGACCAGAAGAACTAGATAGTGCTCAACTATCAGTGTCAATGACTCAGAGGGGGATGTGCAGGAGATCCTTCCTGGATAGAGTTGGAGAACAATGTGAAACAAAACTCAAAATCATAAAAAAAAAAAAAAAAAAAGACCAGATTTGCTGGTCTGATAGAGCCTGGTGAGAACAATGAGACTATGGCCTCTAGCCACCCTTCAGGTCTGGAATTGAATTCACTCCTGTAGCTTCCAGCCAAACAATAGAGAGTAATTTGGGGTGAACAATTACATCAGGTTGATACACTACTTGGAGGGATCAATTATGGGAGAACAGAAGGGCAGTGTTCTTACAGGGTGAAAGCTTGTGGGGGGGATATAGGAGTACATGGAGGGAAGGACACAGTGAAGAGGTAAGTATGAGGAGGAAGTGGGAAAAGAGCTATTACATTGTGGGGAATTGCAGTCAATGTTATAAGACAATATGTATGTGAATGCCTGTATGGAAAATGAATTTGCTCTGTAAACTTTCACCCAAATCACAATAAATATTTAAAAAAAAAAAAAAAAGAGGAAGAAGAAGAAAGAACTTGCCCAAGCAAGGGCGTCAGGAGACCAGTACAATCATGGATTGATTGCTTTAGGGAGTGTGAATTGACAAGAGTGTAGTGATGTTTCAAGATTTAAAAGTATGAATTTTATGATTCAGCAATTCTATATTTTGGTTATCTGTACTATGGATCAACTTCTAGTGTGTGAAATGTTTCAAGTACAAGGATATGAAATGCAGCATTATTTATAATAGTGGAAAATTCTGAACAAACGGAATGTCCACCAATTGGTGGCTAATACAAATAAATTATGATGCTTTCATACAATGGAAAACATACAGGCTTAAAACACATAAAATAGCACTATATTTATCAATTTATTAAGTTGAAGTATAATATATAGATGTACAACAGTATTATGATATGCTGTCATTCATGTATGTAGAAATACACAAACACACACTCATAGGAGTTTTTGGGTGATGCAAACAGTTAACACCCGCAAGTCCAACCAGAAGCACTCTGGAAGAAAAGCATGAAGATAGACCTCAAAAAAAACAGCCATTGAAAACCCCCAATGGCGCACAGCTCTACTCCAACACACGTGGGGCTGCCATGCGTCAGAATCAATATGACTTGACTGCTAACCAGAAGGCTGGCAGTTCAAACCCACCAGCCACTCCTCGGAAGGAAGGTTGGGCAATCCTAGTGATACTGCCTCGGAAACCCAAGGAGGGGTCGCTATGAGTTGGGGCTGACTCGACGGCACATAACAACAACAACAACAACAACAACACATATATGTTTATAAATATAGTGATTCTCTTTGGAAGGATACACAGGAATTAGTTGTTGCCACTGGAGAGGGGGACTGGAAGCTAAGGACCAGAGAAGGAGTCTCACTTTTTCTTGAAAACTTTGTGAACCTTCTGAATGTGATACCACGTATATGTGTACTACTTATTCTAGTTTTCAAAAATAAAGAAATAATATTTTTGAAATAATTTATTTCAAAAATAAAAAAAAATAAAGGTCTTGTCTAAGGTCACATAGAGAGCAGCTGGGTCAGGCTTGGAGCTTTGGTGGTGTAGTGCCTAAGGCATTTGACTGCTAACCAGCCACTCCTTGGAAGGAAGGTTGGGCAATCTACTTCCATAGTGATACCATCTCGGAAATCCAAGGTCACTATGAGTGGGATCCAACTCGATGGCAGTGAGTCTTTTTTTTTTTTTTTTTGGATGCTGTTACCTGACTCCTTTGCACACAACAGGGCCCCAGTATACCCATTCCTTCTTTTTTTACAGATGAAGAAACTGAAACTCCATGCTGCTAACTGGTTTGTCCAGAATCACATAGCCAGTGAATGTGTGAGCCAGGGCTCAATCCAGATCACCCAACTGTAATGACAGTCTTCCCCTTTATCACTCCAACATCAAATTCCATGTGAGGAAATCACAATAGAGTGGAAAGAGCATGGGGAATTGAAGTAGAAGTTTTGGGTTAGGAAGAAAAAGAAATGAAGGAATCTTTAAGAATTTAGGATTTAAGTCTTAACCACCACTCTCTCTCTTCTCTCACCTCACAATCATGGAATATCATTTGGCAGTTACTCGATAACAAAAACAATACAGTGTATGAGTAACAGCTATTGTCACCAAAACTAGACTCAAGATTCTTGAAGGCTGCAACAATTCATTCATTTATTAAATCAATCAGCAAGATTTACCGAATATTCTATCTGGGCAAGATATTGGGGATACAAAAGTAAATTGGATATAATCTTTCATCCTCAAAAAGTTTGGTCTAATTAGGAGAAACCATTTTCTGTAAGTCTTCCATATGCCACTTTATTCTTCATAATGGGTAGCTGGAAATGTGGTAGAATTTATGGAATAAGTAAATCTGAGTGTACATCACTCCCTCTCCAAGTACCCCCCACACTCAAATAATATGTTCTAACTCATAGTGACTCCCAAGTGACAGGGTAGAACTGCCGCATAGAGTTTTCTAAACTGTAATCTTTACTGGAACAGGTCTCCAAGCCTTTTCTCCCATAGAGCCAGTGGTTGGTTCAAACTGCCATCCTTTCAGTTAGCACCCAAGTGTTTTAACCATTGCTCAATGAGGGCTCCTTCACCCCATAACAGACGGCTTCTATGTTCCTCTAAACCTGAGTGGTAAAACTTTTAATTTAAGGACATGGAAGGCAAGATGCTAACTTCGGCTAACAACAACCATCTGAAAATATTTGATTCCAAGTTATTGTGTTTCGGCAAAGAAATATGATTCCCTCTCTATAGTCTCATTTTATTTATAAGTGTTTTGCTGCAAAGTGTGTGAACTGCCGAGCTCCATGTCACAGCCTGCAGCACAGCAAACTGGCTTTTTCTGAAGCTCATAATGTGATAATTAAATTGCTAACAGGCACCTTAGTGATGGCATTTGCTGAGGATGTGAAAGCCCCCTCACAATTGCACCTTTCAGTGGCAGTGCAGTGATCAGCTTGGGGTTTCTTTTTAATATATATATATTTTCTTCCATGAGTACATTAAATTTTTATGTAGAGCGAAATGGGACAGGACTTGTTTCCCTTCCACTGCACAATGATTTATTACCCAAAAAAGACCACAGAACTAATTAGCAGAGTAATTAATTAATATAAATTTGCATATTTGCATTTGCAATTAGTGCAGCCGACTGATTAGTCTGAAAATGAGAAGTTTGACTCATTAGATGTTAGTGTCTGCTGGACCAGAAAGCTGCTGCCAGATGAGGCGGAAAAGGGTGGAATAAGCATGTGTGTTTCTTTTGTTAGAAGAATGGGGAATATGCTCAAATATCTGGGGCCAGACATCAGGGTTTGCCATTTAAAAAAAAATAATAAATTATTTGCTTCTATTTCTGCTAGTCAATGTTCCTTGCCCTTTTGCCTACAGCAAGTCATTCCAACCAACCCCGGGAGCCATTGTGCCCCTTAGACCGAGTTCCTCTTATTCCCTAATGGCAGATGGGTGTGTGTTGTTTGTGGGCGAGCAGAAAATCTGTCCTGGTTTGATGTCCCAGGAATTTGACTCCTGCACCCAATTCAGTGGTTCTGTCAAAACAGTTCTCTAGTGCTGATGAGGACCCCCAGGAGACTTGAGGAGTAGACTACCTTCCCTTCAGGGGCTGCTCCTGATTGCATCTCTTTGTTCCCCCAGCTGATTACTGAGCTCCCATCTCTCCTATCCAGTTGACTGAGTGAAGCCATTTCTGCAGAATGACACAGGGCAAATAAACTATAAATATACACACAGACACACAGACATCTAGTGACAGACATTAAGTGCCCACAGTAAGACAAGGGATTTGCTCAAAATTCTTCAGGGAAGCTGAGCAAACAGGGTGAATGAGAATTGGTATATTGATTGACCTAACTAAATTTATATGCAGGGTATAGATGGATGTACATTGTGCTAGGAGAGAATCTGACTTGACATAAATGTTTTCTTTAATAATCAAGGGTACTTCTAGGCTAAAGTCAAGTCAAAAGGGAAATAAAATTATTCATTGAATATTTTTCTTAGAAAAACATTCTTTCTAAAAACAAAATTAATTCTATGTAATTTCCTTGATGTACATACAATGCTTCCTGTGCATGCCTTTTATAGATTCTAAAAGAACTTCTGAAAATTATGTCCTATTGACTCAAACCTATATATTCTCTGTAGTTGGAAAATTGTCACAGAGGTTTGTTAAGATACTAAATAACTCTCTAAACCATGCAATTAGTTATTGTATGGGTCAACTTTGGCACTCAAGATCTGGAGAGATTCTAGAAAGATGATAAATATGCTCTTGTCTCACAACCTCAGAGCTGTGCTTTTATTCATTGTCCCATCCCTTGCTTTGCATTATATTTTTCCAAATAATAACTGTCAGATACCTCTCCACCACCACTAAACCCTAAGCCAAGGCTCTGAATTGCACAATCTCAGGGGGTACTGTTTCCACAGTGGTCCTACCTGTTCTTGAAACCTAGCTCGGAACTCAATTTCCCAATTCTGGACACAGAGTAAATTTTTTGTTCCATCATTTGTGCTCCAAACACCTTGTTCATGACCCTGACACACTGCTTGTCAATATTAGAATGATTTCTTCATATTCTTGCCTCACTTATTAGACTGAGAATTTTTCAAGCATAGCTGCTGAAAATGTTGAATTTAACACAAACCCTGTGGTACTAGAAAACAGCAATAGTTGAAGAAATCTCTTCCTCTCTTTGTGTTCAAGAAAACAACTTACTGCAAATAACTACTCTTCCCATGTGACTTAGATAAGACTTATGGATGTTCCTTTATTTACTTATGATGAGGCTAAACACTGACCCTCCAAATTCCCATTCTTTCTCTCATAAATGATCAACTGAACTGCTTGTCCCTGCTGATCAATCAGAAGCAAGTGTTTATTACCTAAACTCTGGTTAAGCATGTCTCCTGCTCCCAGGTCCCTGAACTTTGGCCCACTCTCAACCTGAAGAGACTGTGAAACTCACTCTTGAACAGAGAGTAGCTAAAGCAAATTGAAGAAATGAGATGATAAAAGAGATGAACAAATCAAACTCACTGCCATCGAGTTGATTCCAACTCATGGTGATCCCCATTGGGTTTCTGAGGTGGTAAATCTTTATGGAAGTAGATGGCCCCTTCTTCCTTCCATGGAGCAGCTAGGGGATTTGAATTTCCAACCTTCTGGTTAGAAGTCAAATGCCTTATTCAGTACACCAACAGAACTTTAACCATGATACCAATAGATTTCCTAGTTAATAAACAAATGCTTATTAAATTACTGCAAGAATGAATCATTGAAGAAATTTATGGTTTGACTATAGAATAACTTCACCCAGAGATTTGCTTACCAAAGGAAAAAAAACAAACAGTTAAAAAGCTGCAAAGCATGAACAATGAAAAGAGTATTCAAAATCCAGTATTATGAAAGAAAATAAATGACCAGTTCCTCAGTGTAGTCCCCACTTGAAACTTTTACTGGGAGTCTGCACTCTGCAGAATCCTTAGATGATGCATACAGTTAACATGCTTGTTGGTGGTTCAAGTCCATCCACAGGAGCCTCAGAAGAAAAGCCTGGCAATCTACTTCCAAAACTTAGCTATAATAAAACACTATGAATAAAACTTATAGTAGAACTATAAGTTCTACTTTGACACACACTGGGGTCACCAGTGGAATCTACTCTATGACAATTGATTTGGCACTTCATTTGGCATCTTGGTTTTGCCTCTCTTGGTGCTTAGAACAGTCTTTTACACTTAATAGGTGTGCAAATGATATTGAAAGTTTAATTCTTTGCTATTTTATGAAAACAAAAAGACATTACTTAGTCTTCAAGGGAGTGGCTGGTAGGTTTGAACCACTAGTCTTCCGGTTATCAGTCAAATTTCTTAGGCACTATGCCACCAGAACTCCAAAAGATACTATTTAACTAGTAATAGGCAGAAGGTTGGCGGTTCAAACCCACCAGCTACTCTGCAGAAGGAAGACTGGGCAATTTACTTCTGTAAAGATTTACCGCATCAAAAACCCAAAGGGGGTCACTATGAGTCAGAATCGACTCGATGGCAGTGAGTTTGGTTTTGGTTTGGCTTGAAAAAATTGGAGTCGGCAAACAGGATTGAAAACAAATGTGTACAATTTTAATGACAAGGTAAATGGAGTATTTGACCCCACAGTCAAATGAAACAACTCTTTATTGTGATCAGTTATCAAATATTAATATTTTTTGCTGTCACTTACACAAACTTTCCCAGTTGACACCAGCCAGGTTTTATTCATCATTGTATCCAAAATGTTCCTTAGAAATGAGGATGGCAAGACTTTGCCTCTCACACTTTGGTCATGTTCTCAGGAGGGTCTATTCCCTGGGGAAGGATATCATGCTTGGTAAAGTAGAGGGTCAGTTAAAAAGAGGAAGCCCCTCAACAGTTGTGGAGGCTGCAACAATGGGCTCAAGCACAGCACTAATTGTGAGAATGGTGCAGGACTGGGCAATTTTCCGTTCTGTTGTACATGGGGTCACTATGAGTAGGAACAGATTTGATAGCACCTGACAACAACCCCTTATCCATTATTCTCAAGAGTATCTGTAATGTGGGCAGCACTTGATGGAGGTAAAATCAAATTCAATGAGATCACTGGGATCTTTGCTTAAACTTTACTTTAATCTAGTATCCTTGATATTAGTAAGAGTCCTGGTGGCACTGTGGCCATAGCATTGGGCTGCTAACCAAAATGTGGAAGGTTAGTTACCCACCAGCCACTCTGAGAGAGAAAGATGAGGCAGTCTGCTTTTGTAATAATTTATAGCCTTGGAAACCTTATTGGGCAGTTCCAGTATGTCTTAAAGGGTCTCTATGAGTCAGAATTGATTCAATGGCAGTGAGTGGGGTTGGTCTTTTTGTTTTGATGCTATTATCACCGTATTTCCTAAGAACCACTTAGGTAAATTCCAGGTAATAAACTTCTTCTTTTTCTCTGCAAATTATCCTACACAAATACTATACTGATAGTCGCTCAGCCAGGTATTTATTTGTTGGCCTGTCTGTTTTAAATTTACTCTCTACTTACCTGCAAGAAAGGAGCTCTGGTGGTGCAGCCCCTAAGGCATTTTACTGCTAACCAAAAGGTTGGTGGTTCAAACCTATCAGCCACTCTGTGGAAGGAAGACTGGTCAGTCTACTTCCATAAAGATTTCTTGCCTTGGAAACTCAAAGGGGATCACTATGAATTGAAATCTACTCGATAGCAGTGAGTTTGGTTTGGTTTTAGGTTTACCTTCAAGAAGATTTGAGGTAGCAATTGAGCTGAACATTTTTATATCCTTTGCAAAGCAAATCACCATTTAAAAAGACAGATTCTTTGTTTTGTAACTGTGCTATAATACATATGATGAAATATATTTTTATATTTGTTTTCTATAAACTGCATCATTTATTTTCTGGAAATGTATCACAGATACATTGAGAGGATACCAGCAACGATAATGGATGGCAATACCTTCTGTCTTTATCACTGGAATAGAGGGAAAGAAAGTCATATCTCAGAAGATGTACAGTAAGAATAGCTATAATTGTCCATTCCATTTTTGCTTGTTGCAGAAACGAAGAGTGATTTTTAGACTTAGCTGAAAACACAAATTAGGACTTGCTTCTTCATTCAGTCATATCCAAATGAGACATGAAAATAGGAAGAACCCATTCACTACCACAGTTCTAACTTAGCACTTCTATTGTGCTAGACTTTTTTTTTAATTTTCTATTTCAACATTGACCAGAAATAAAAGAGGTTTAATTATTAAGATTTCTGCTTATGTTTAGAAAGTTACAGCTCAGAAGGGACACACAGCTCCAGTAACAGCAGAAACTTTTTTGTGCCCCCTGTAACTTAAACACTGATTTGTTTAAAGAATCATTCCAGATCATTAGTCCATTAGGTGAATTAAACACTTTGGCTATTTTAGTAAAACGCATTCCAAGCTTTTAACATTTCAAGAAAAGGGAGGTATTTGTGCCCCGTGCATGGCCCAAGTCTTGAGCGACTTCACATCTCTATGGTTTATGCTTCCATGAAATACTCCCTGACAGGCAGGATCCTATGGCCACGGACCTTTAACATTTAAAACAGTATATTGTGAATTCATCCTCTCTCTATCTTTCACAAACTATAAGGTTTAATAGCGATTAACACTAGACCACAGCACTTTCAAATTAACGATAGCCCTGCCAGTTCTAATTGGTATTCTAATTAGCCCAACTGATTCAACTAATTAAGAACATTAAACTTTTTAACAAAGGCTATTTTGCTTTGTGTGTTGTAAAATGGAATTTCAGAGGGGTAGAGGTTGGGGGGAGGGGGACAAGAACAGCCTGGATTTCCATTACAGACCCTGAGAAGCAGCCATGAGTTTGGCGAACACATGCTCCAGTGAGAGCAGGCAATGGCCAGATCAACTGCTTGGATGGAGTGACTGATCAGAGCAGTCTGTATATCCCAGAAGGGCTAAACCGAGTTAATGCTGAGATGGCACCCTAAGGTCCCTGTACTCACTGAGACTTCTTGTAAGTGATATTATTGAAGGACAAGCCAGCCCTGTGCTGGTTTACAATGAAGTGGAACCATAAGCAGTCCAGATATGTATATAATATGACCTTTGTTACAATGAAGGAGGTCAAGTCTGCATAACCGAAACTCTGTGATCTCAAAACATGTTTAAATGAACATAATACTCTTGTTGCAGTCAAATTTGCAATCAACCTGGAAGAACAGAGCAAACTATATCAGAGCTGATGAAGTTTACAGGGAAAACCAGAAATGGGGACCCTCTTGCTCACATGCCATATTCAATCTATCAGTAGATTCTGTGAATTCTTTCAAAATGTATCCCAATTCTGGGTACTTCTCTCATTTCTTCCAACGATTCTTGTCCAAACCACCTGAGCCAAAATTTAAGGAGATGCTGGCTCCTGAGGTCTCACAACAGCACTTATATGACCCTGGGAGCAGAGGCTCACTTGCCTTGCCATCAGCCTGGCCCCGCACCCATCATCTTTCACTTCAATATCTGCAATAGCCTTATGGCTGGCCTCTGCTTCACTTCTGTCCCCCACACATCAGCCACGGTGAGCCTGCTCAAAACCCTCCAATGCCTGGAAGAACACTTGGAAGAACACAAATGTTCTTCCAACATTGGAAGAACACAAATGTTCTTCCAACACTTGGAAGAACATCTGAAATCCTTATCATTGTGCACGAAACCCTGCACGATCTGCAGCTAGATTCTTCTTTGTTTTTCTTCCTTGGTCACTGCACTCAAGACATGGGGGCTTCTAGTAGTATACCAAGGGTCAGGGGACAGTCCACTCTGGTGCAGGCCATATGGGGTACTTGTTTGTACAAAATGAAAAACCATTTAGAACACTGACATGTCCACTCCCTAGTTCAGTGAGTAGTGTCTGGGGTCTTAAAAGCTTACAAGTGGTCATACAAGATACACTAATTGGTCTCTATTCCCCTGGAGCATCAGAGGAAAAAAGAGATCCAGGAAATGAAAATGGAACTGGACTGTAAGTCTAATTGCCACCATGAACTACTGCCTCCTTAGCCCTAAGCCCATTCATGTATTTAATATATGTTCCACATGGATGTAGTATAAAAATTTACTAATCAGGTATTTTACATCCTTTTTTTTTTTTCCATTAAGTCATTTTTTTTTACTTAACAAAAAAAAGTTTGTTTGTTTGTTTTTTAAGTATAATGACTTAGTGAAAAAAAATTAAAATAAAGGATGTAAAATACCACATTAGTAAATTTTTATTCTGGATCCATGTGGAACATGTATTAAATGCATGAATGCATGACAATGTTTTGGCTATATTGGGTTTAGTCAAATATATTATAAAATAAATTTCACCTGATTCTTTTTTTTTTTTTTTCACTATGGATACCAGAAAAAACGAAATTTCATATGTAGCCTCACATTACATTTCCACTAGAAGGTGCTGGTGTAAGTTCTAACCTAAGCATCCACAAATTACTGCCAACCGGCCAAATTTAGTCCACCACCTGTTTTTGGACCAAGAGCCAAGAAAAGTTTTTACATTTTTGAATAGTTAAAGAACATCAAAAGAAGAATAGTATTTCATGACATGTGAAAATTATACAAAATTCAAATTTCAGTGCCCATAAATAAAGTTTTATTGAAAGTTTCTAAATAAACTATGTTATTTGTCTATAACTGTTTTCTCATTACAGTGGCAAAAGAGAATTTATTGTTTGCAAGGCCTTTAAATATTTACTATCTGGTCCTTTTGATAACAGATTTGCTAACCCCTTCACATAAGTCTCTGTGTGCAAACTGTAAAACACAAGTGAATAAAATGTTGTCCTTCTTAAGCATCTTTTATAAAGTAAATTATCATAGAGCATAATTTTCATTTTCTTCAACATGGGCAGAGAGGTACAAAATTTGCCTTGCACACAAAATTTCAAGGAGCACCCAGATCAAGATAAACTGAAAAAAAATTAAAAAAAAACCCAAACCTACTGCCATCAAATTGATTCCAACTCACAGCTACTGCCATTGGGTTTCCAAGACTGTGAAATTTTGTGGATATAGATTGCCTCACTTTCGTACTGTGGAGCAGCTGGTAGGTTTAAACTGCCAACCTTCTGGTTAGTAGTTAAATGTCTTATCCACTGTGCCACCAGAGCTCCTTTCCATTAAAAAAAAAAAAAAAAACAAACAAAAACTCACTGCCCTCGAATTGGAGCCAACACATAACGACCCTTCCTTGGGTTGCCAAGGGGGTATCGCTACGGAAGTAGATTGCCCAATCTTCTTTCCAAGGAGTGGCTGGTGGGTTTGAACCTCCAGCCCTCTTGGTTAGCAGTCAAATGCCTTAGGCACTACACCACCAGATTTGGTCAAGGTAAGCAATATTTTAATGCAATATTTAAAAAAATCCAAATTAATGCAGAAGTGGAAAATTAATGCACAGTGGAAAAATATACTGAAATTTTATGTTCCTCCAGTAGTATTGGAGGATCCCTGGTGGCATGAGAGTTAAGTGCTCAGCCACTAACCAAAAAGGTGGTTATAACCCTCCCAGCGGCTCCATGGGAGAAAGACCTAGTGATCAGCTCCCATAAAGATTATAACCTAGAAAACCCTATGATACAGTTCTACTCTGCAGTACATGGGGTTGCTAGTTGTCAAAATCAACTGGATAACAACTAACAATAATAACACTAGGGCCCAATCTAATAATCTTCCTTCCTTTTCTGACCTCTTGATATATGAAGATAGTCCTGAATACTAGCATTTGAAAACTTCTGGGGTGCACTCAAGATGGCATTTTAGCAAGGCTGGCTTCCTTGGTATGAGAGCTGTGCAGTAACACAGTGTCTCACTCTCAGAGGGCCTTATGCTTGGTTTAATATTCAGCTCCCTCCCAAAATTCTTAGTAATTTTGAACAAGGGACCCCACCTCTTCATTTTGCGTTAAATGCCAAACCAAACCAAACTCACTGCCATAGAGTTGATTCTGACTCATAGCAATGAGCCCCTTTGGGTTTCCAAAGTAGTAAATCTTTACAGAAATAGAATTCCCAGTCTTCCTTCCATAGAGTGGCTGATGAGTTTGAACTGCCAACCTTCTGGTTAGTAGTCAAATGCTTTAGACACTATGCCACCAGAGCGGCCCTGCAAATGATATTGCAGATCCTGTACGCCAGCTCTAGGTGTCGTACATCCAAAGATAAGGTAAAATCCACAATTCCACAGATCCCACACTACAAACACCATTTCTAACCAAACACACCCCAGTCACAAAGGGAGACTGTGAAATATTCTTGAGGAAAAGGTAGATTTCAGCCAGGTGAGTATTGGTATTTACCACAAAAGCCACATAAGATGAAAAAGGGGAGGAATGTAAAGTAAATCAATGAAATTGGTTCAAAATGTTAATTACTCTAATCATAAATAAGAACATATTGGCTACTAATTATTTAGGAGTCCCTAAAAAAAAAAAAAAAAAAGAAAGAAAGAAAAAACCAAACTCACTGCTGTCAAGTCGGATCCAACTCATAGCGAACCCTCCTTGGTTTTCTGAGGCAGTATCATTACAGAAGTAGATTGCCCAACCTTCCTTCTGAGGAGTGGCTGATAGGTTTGAACCTCCAGCCTTCTGGTTAGCAGTCAAGTGCCTCAGGCACTACGCTCCCAGAACTCCTAAAACATGCAAATGATGAATGCTCATGGATGCTAACTGAAAAACTAGAGATTCAAGTCACTCAGTGGTGCCTAGGAGCTCTGGTAGCATAGTGCCTAAGGCACTTGACTGCTAACCAGAAGGCTGGCACTTCAAACCCACCAGCCACTCCTCGGAAGGAAGGTTGGGCAATCCTACTTCCGTAGTGATACTGCCTCGGAAACCCAAGGAGGGGTCGCTAGGAGTCGGGGCCGACTCGACGGCATATAACAACAACAACAACAACAGTGGTGCCTCAGAAGACAAGCTAAGTAATGTACTTTCAAATGATCAGTTCTACTCTGACATACATGGAGTTATCAGGAGTCAGAACTGACTTAATGACAACTGGTTTCCGCCATTGCTGGTGTACAAAGTGTGTTCCATCGAAAAATTCAGCCCCATGAGAAACTGTAGAGAAAAGGAACTACTCAGTAGTCAGATAAGTTTGGCCCATGCCCCTCCCTAGAAATTCTGCTCCTGGAAATTCATAATCTGCATTGGCATATGAAAGAATCCAAAAGGATATTTTAAAGAAAATAAACATATTTGACCACATAACTTTTTCATGCCTGTGATCAACAGCCTATAGGACATTCTTTAGGAAACACTTAATTAGAGAATAGCATACTAATTAGAAAGCTTATTACCTGTGAAAAAAAGTAATTTGGATTCCTGGATAAAATATAGCATGCCCAGTTATATTTAAATTTTAAATAAACAATGGATATTTTTCAGTATAAGTATGTCCCACAACTCAGTATGTCTGAAATTAAAATTCTACTGGGCCTCCCAAATTTCTCTGTTAAATCTGATAATCTCAGAAATATACCCTTTATACCATATCTCCAAATAAGGTGTATTTTCTATAGAGAATGAGGGTGAATTTTGTAAGATTGGAGGAAGCAGAATAGAGAGATACATCTGTAAATGATTCCTAAAACCCCCATGCTTAGTGGGTAACTACCATACGACAGTACTTCTCAACCTTATGGAGAACTGAAACATACTGTTGACCAGGCTTCATGACCCAGAGGCTGGTCTGATTTATCCCATTGGCACAGTAAACAGAGTGCTTAGGGTGCACAATAAAAATAAGAGGAGCTCTGGTAACATAGTGCCTAAGGCACTTGACTGCTAACCAGAAAGCTGGAGTTTCAAACCCACCAGCCACTCCTCAGAAGGAAGATGGGGCAATCTACTTCTGTAGTGATACCATCTCAGAAACCCAAGGAGTGGGTTGAGTCTGACTC
>NW_006921595.1:1796639-1801453 GCF_000298275.1 Orycteropus afer afer
TTTTATGGAGAAAGGGACCCTCAGAGGTAAAGTGCCTAGGGACTTCAAAGTCATAATGCTGCACTATCCAGAGATTCAATTAAAGGTCCAGGTATATGTAGCATATAGCAACAAAACCTCATGTACATAATTTTCACTTTTCATTTAGTTTTGACTAGAATTCCCATAATGCTGGAAACTATGTCATCAGTATTTCAAATAGCAGCTGAGTCACCCATGGCAGGCAGGCTTCAGCATAGATTCCAGACTAAGACAGATTAGGAAGAAGGATCTGGTGATCTACCTCCCAGAATTAACCAATGAGAATCCTATGGATCACATAGAATATTGTCCAATATAGTGCTGACAGATGAGCCCCTAGGTTGGAAGTCACTCAAAATACATAGTTGCAGCAATGAAGGACTCAAGGATACCGATGATCATGAAAAGAATATAGGAGCAACCAACATTTGTGTTCTGCTGTACAGGGGGTCTCCATGATCTATAGACAATTCAATGGAAACTAATAGCAAGCAACAGAATTCCCATGGAACAGGGGGTGGGAGCAATCTAGTCTTCTGAGGAATACTTAAAAGCCAAGCACTCAGAGGCCTTAAGAGTTACAGTATAGAATTTCTTCTTCAATCTAGTCTTTTCTTACTGTAGAAAAATTATAATTCTTCCAGATTGAAACATTAATTTCATCAAAATTTCCCATGGACTATCATATAGTTTTATTGCCATCACCCCTAAAAAAACTCTAGGATCATTTCAGACTTAATGGAGACAGACTTCTAAAGAACTGCATGACGTGACTCTTACCCTATTGTTTTTGGAATATATTTAACCAAAAGCAAAGCCCATTGCTCAAGTTGATTCCACATGTCACAGGATAGAATTTCATTCTGTAGGGTTTTCTTGGCTCTAAGCTTTACAGAACCAGATCCCAGGCCTTTCTTCACTAGCACTACTGGATGGGTTCAAACCTCCAACCTCTATGTTAGTAGTTGAGTGCAAACCTTTTGTGCCACCCTCAGGACCCTTGAAACATGTTTACAAGAGTCTAAATATCCTGCAGTATAAGGACAAGGACCATGTTCTATTCACTTACTATGCTAGACCTTCAGCAGTTGAAGATCTTAAATTATGTCATCTTCAAGCATCCTGACTTATCTTTAATTCCAAATCCATAACATATTCACTTACTTCTATTTCATTTCCTCTAGCTGATTTTCTCAGACTTTCTCAACATGGGGTGTTTATAAAAGAGGTGCTACTTTGGAAGGATTTTCCTTTAAAGAACAGAAGATCATTATTAATATCATGAATTTCCCATTTCTTGTCAGCCCACCAAATGTATGTGCTGTCTCAGCAGCCAAGTAACTAGCATGGCCAGACAGGACAGTATCTTCCACTCTTCTGTGCCAACCACCTCCAAAGGGAAAGTGGCAGTGGAAGAAGCAAAGCTAGCATATGAGGCTGCAAGTTATCATTATCATAACCAAGCCAAACTTACGTCCTGCTAATAGCACAAAATCCAGCCTAGGAAATGCTTATGCTTTAAATTGAAAGAATAATGATATTGCCTCCAGAAAATGACATTGGCCAATAAGAAAATCCAAAGCCATGTGCCAGTATCTTAGACTGGATCTTGTACCAGTGATGTGGGCCAAAATGAAATGCAAACTGCTCAGTGGAGAAGTTACTCTGGCTTTTGAAAGAAATAATTAGCACTGGAGCAGCCTCTTTGCATAAAAAGCCTGGAGGAAGATAGCTGGATACAATCTTCTCAAGCAGAATGTATAAAATTATGAATCATTATTGCCACTATATATACTCCGTAATCTACAATCTAATTTATACTGTTCAGGACATGAAACTCTTTGTCACTGACTTATTGACTCATTGCTTAGCCATGGTGCTAATGAGGCAAAGATCACAGATTTGATTGGCATGTGGGCCTCCTTGCTCTAAGGTGTTTGACCACCAAATATGCTATAACTGCAATGGAGCAATTCAATTCTACCACCAAAATTTATTGAGTCCCTACTATGTGCACTGGGCAAATCGGCTGCAAAGGACCTCTTTCAAGTGCTGAAGAGCAAAGATGTCTCCTTGTGGACTCGTGTGCCTGGCACAAGTCATGGTATTTTCAATCACCTCATATGCATGTGAGAGCTGGACAATGAATAAGGAAGACCGAAGAAGAGTTGATGCTTTTGAGCTGTGGTGTTGGTAAAGAATGCTGAAAGTACCATGGACTGCTAAAAGAACTAACAAGTCTGTCCTGGAGGAAGTACAGCCAGAATGCTCCTTGGAGTCGAGAATGGCCAGACTTCGTCTTACCTACTTTGGTCATGTTGTCAGAAGGGACCATTCCCTGGAGAAGGATGTCATGTTTGGTAAGGTGGAGG
This sequence comes from Orycteropus afer afer, assembly GCF_000298275.1. Classification (NCBI taxonomy): domain Eukaryota; kingdom Metazoa; phylum Chordata; class Mammalia; order Tubulidentata; family Orycteropodidae; genus Orycteropus; species Orycteropus afer. Next base: position 1,799,033 of record NW_006921595.1, read on the forward strand.
GTCGATGAAAGAGGGGAAGGCCCTCAAGGAGGTGGATTGACATGGTGGCAGCAGCGATGGGCTCAAGTGTAGCAAGAATCGTGGAGCTGGCTCAGGACCAGGCAGTGTTTTGTTCTGCTGTGCATAGGGTGGCTATGAGTCGGAGACAACTCGATGGCACTTAACAACAACAACTCTGTGCAAATCAGTGTGTTGTGTGCTATAGGAACTGCAAAACAAAATGAAACAGACAAAAATCAGAGAGAGATTTCTTCCTCACAATCTAGGGAGAGAGACAGATGCATTCACAAATAGCTACACTACAAAGCAAATTATGCTAAGCACCATAATAGAACCACAAAGCGTAGTGGGAAATCAGAGGAGTAAGATAAATTCCTACTCATGAGGATATGAACAGACCACCACAAATTTATCACCACCCCAGGAACTACAACTTACCATATATGCTATAATAATAGTGGGTTAGAATTGCTATTTTAAAACACAAATGAAAAATATTTTATGATTAGATGAGATTTGCCAGCAACACAGAGAGCAAACTCATCAGAAGTTTAAAACACAAAAAGACAAATAATGATTTGGGCTTTTTTGTTTTGCTTTGGATTACTTCGTTGTTTATTTTTACTCCTGTACAAGTGAACCATAGTTTTTTTTGTTTTGTTTTATTTTGTTTTTATAATGTGATATGGAGATTTCAAGATCTGCCTGCATATAGCAGATCCCAGGACAAAAACGTGCATTCCCTAGGGAATGTTGGATCATGTCTGTTTACATTTGAGTCTGTGGCTTTAGCAAGGTTAGACTTTCACCGTAATGCTTTAGTTTTCCAAAGACATCTTACCAGTATGTCTGCAAACATGTACACATTAGCCCTGAAAATACTTGCTGTTTATCTTCTGGGTGTGCACTGTATTTCTTCCATCAAAGCTACCAAGAAATTAAAACGTAGGTAAAGACAAAGAGCAAAGGCCTCAGTGTTTCTTTAGGAAAGAACTGGAATTTGCACTGCAAGGAAGTTCAAGTCACTAATAGGTCTACAGCCTGGTTCAATCTTCAGCCAGAAGTTACTTGTCCTTAAGACTTTGCCACCTTTCCAGGTCCAAGATGCTGAAATTGCAAGAAGAAGTCTATAGTATTTTCAGAGTAATTGGTCTCACTGACATCATAATATGAGCACCTGACCTACACACTGAATGATGACCCAGAGGAAGGGCATTGCAGTAGATGTGAGCCTTCCTTTCTTAAAAGTTGAGAAATTATTCCACATAAATGCCTTTTTTCAACTCTCTCCCTTTCCCCCAATTTTCATTTTAAAATAATCTGTCAAATAATAACACTACACTTACTACATGCCAGGTGCAGTTCTAAGCCCTTTATACTGAACATCCTGCAAGATAAGAATATTATTGTCCCCATTTTACCAAAACTGAGGTACAGGGAGCTTAATTGCCTTGTCCAGGGGCCTTCAGCTATACAGAAGTGGGACCAGAGAGTCTAGACCCAGTTTCCATGCTCTAACCACTATCGTGGTCTGTTTATGTAATATAATCCTCAGACAGCCTTTGTGAGAATTATACAACATATGCAGAAAACCTGCCATAGAGGAAGTATATTAAGACTAACAAATATTAGTCTTAATCAAATATTAATCAGTAGCTTAGCCATAGTGTTTTAAAACTTAAAACACTACTACACTTTAAGTACAAGTATTCTGAAACATTTTCTTAGAAAATCTGCTGCATAATCTTAAACTTGCACTGCCTTTCTACAGGTTGTTAGATAACAAAGCACATATTCATTTGTTTCATTCTTCACACAGTAATTTGAACTCATTATAGTTTTATTTCCCCTACAGGACACTAGACTCCTTCAAAGTAAGGATTGAGACTTCTACTCTCTTTATCCAACATCTAACATTGGTTTGATGTATAAGAATTTCAGTAAGTGTTTGTCCATTGGTAATCAATACATTTGTGGACTAGACTCCATGAGTATAAAGCTTTGGGAAAACGTTATTGATTTTGGGTAATGATTTCTGAAAGTGTGTGGCTGTCACGTTCGGTTAGTAAAGATTAACTCGTCTTCCTAAATATTTCATTCTGTTTTTGTCTTAAAACCCTACACACAGCATAACATATACATTTCTGTTGGGTATATACCTAGGAATGGAATAATCCAAACAGAAATATACCCAAAATATATGTACTATAAGCACTGTTTTTAATAGCCAGAACCTAGAAACTATCTAAATGTACACCAATCGTAGAATGAAGAAGCAAATGGTGCTGTAGCTACACAATGAAGTAGTATACAGCAATGAGAGTTCATAATCTCTCATTAGAGGCAACAACGTGGATAAACCCACGCATGGGTTTAAAACCTTGAGATAAAGAAGCCAGAGCCCAAAAAGTATATATATAT
>NW_006921595.1:1801553-1808759 GCF_000298275.1 Orycteropus afer afer
ATATATATATATATATATATATATATATATATAGGGAACACTCATGGCACAGTGCCTAAGGCATTTGACTGCTAACCAGAAGGTTGGTGGTTCAAACCCACCAGTCACTCCATGGAAGGAAGACGGGGCAATCTACTTCCATAAAGATTTACCGCCTCGGAAACCCAAAGGGATCATTATGAGTCAAAATTGACTCCATAGCAGTGGGTTTTGGGGTATATATGTATAAACCAAAAAAAACAAAAAAAAAAAACAAGCTCACTGCCATGGGGTCGATTTCAACTCATAGTGATGCCTCCTTGGGTTTCTGAGGTGGTATCTCTAGGGAAGTGGATTGCCCAGTCGTTCTTCCAAGGAGTGGCTGGTGGGTTTGAACCACCATCCTTCTGGTTAGTAGTCAAATACCTTAGGCACTACATCACCAAGGCTTCCATATATGTGTGTATATATATATATGCATGTATATGTACATATGCATATGTATATATATATATATACATACACACACACACATATTGAATGATTCCACTCACATGAAATACAAAATGGACAAGTCTAATCTACATTACTGTTGTTTTTAGATGCTGTTGAGTCACTTTCAACTCATAATGACCCTATGTACAACAGAACAAACACTACCCAGTCCTATACCATCTTACAATGCTTGCTATGCTTGAGCCCATTCTTGCAGTGTATCAATCCATCTTATCAAGGGTATTCCTCTTTTTCATTGACCCTCTACTTTAATAAATATGACTTCCCTCTCCAGGGATGTGTTTCTTCTGATAACATGATCAAAGTAAAAGACACCAAGTCTGGCTATTCCTACTTCTAAGGAGCATTCTGACCGTATACCTTCCAAGACAGATTTATTCATTCTTCTTGCAGTCCATGGTAAATTCAGTATTCTTCACCAACACGATAATTCAAGTATGTCAATTCTTTTGTGGTCTTTCTTACTCATTGTCCAGTTCTTACATCCATTTGAGATATTGAAAATATCATGGTTTGGGTCCAGGCACACCTTACTCATCAAAGTGACATCTTTGCTCTCTGTTCGGGTTCCTCATGAGCATAATTAAGGTATTCTGGACTTCCCATTCTTTGAAATGTTATCCATAATTTCTTATGATCCACACAGTCAGATGCCTTTGCATAGTCAATAAAACACAGGTAAACATCTTTCTGGTATTCTTTGCTTTCAGCCAACCCAACATCTATATGATATCACTCATTCCACATCTTCTTCTGAATCCAGCTTGAATTTCTGGCAGTTCTCTGGCAATGTACTACTGCTGCAACCATTTTTGAATCTAGGCTTTTAGAAACAAGGAAAGTGGTTTTCCTTGAGTGGTTAGTGCCTAGAAAGAGGCCAGATGATTTCTGGGCAGTGGGTGATGTTCTGTTCCTTGGTGAGCATCCTATTTTACAGTGGTGTTCAGTTTGTCAAAATTAAATGAGCTGTACACTTATGAAGTGTACTTTTCTGTCTCTATTACACTTTACATAAAAAGGAAAAAGAAAAACTCCTCTGCATACTTACAACCTTTACTCAAATGTTTCTTCATTCTCTAAAAATAACCTCTCTAATTACAAAAAGCTCACAGTGTTTGTAATTGTACTATTGTTCAGTGGTAGAATTCCTGCCTTCCATGTCAGAGACCTGGGTTCAATTCTTGGCCAGTGCACCTCAAAGACAGTCATCCAACTGTCAGTGGAGGCTTGTATGTTGAAAAGGTTTCAGTGGAGTTTCCAGACTAAGACGAAAGGCCTGATGATCTACTTCTGAAAATCATCCAATGGAGACCTTATAGATCTCAACTGTCCATCCTGTTGTGCAGGGGTTCTCCATGAGTCAGGGGCCAACTTGCTGGCAGCTAACAACAATAACATTGTGGATGTATGTATTTCATGTTCTCAATTCAACTCAACTTCTTTGAAAGCTAGGACTTTGATATTCACATTTATTTCCCCTCATAACACCTGGAGCAATACCACCCAAAACAATAAATATTCTGTTAAGGGAATAAATGAAGGAATGAGTGAGCAACTCAACCTTCAACTATTCTGGGAGAATATGAGCTCCTTGTCATAAGGACTGTAGTTTGTTGTACTGTGGTGAATTGCATGTTGCTTTGATGCTAGAAGTTAGGCCACAAGTATTTCAAATACCAGCTGGATTACTCGTGGTGGACAGGGGAACATCCAGACTAACACAGACTAGGAATAAAGGCCTGTTGATGTACTTCTAAAAATCAGCCAAGGAAAATGTTACAGACCACAACAGAGTATTGTTGGATACAGTGTTGGAAGATGGGCCCTCTAGGTTGGAAGGCAACAACAGACTCAAACACACCAGTGATCATGAGGATAACATGGGATTGGACAATGTTTTGTTCTTTTATATATTAGGTCACCATGCATTGGAGCCAACTCAGTGGCAGCTAACAACATCACCACAAACCCTCCAATAGCTTTTTTTTTTTTTTAATAAGTTCCAAATACTTTACTACCATGACCTACAAAGCCTTGCATGATATGGTCCTTACAGTTTCCAGAACATTAGAAACATCACCTGTGCTCTTTCCTCTGCTGCTTGTCTTTCATATCTTGGCTTAAAGGATGATTTCAAAAGGCCTCCCCAGCTACTTTAATCTAATAGATCTTCCCACTATTATCTGTAGCCTCTAATGTATACATTTTAGGTATTTTGTTTATCTGTTTATTATCTATCTTTCCCATCTAGACTGTAAGCTTCCTGCTGGTCTTGAGTGTAGTTGTTCTAAATACAACTGAATGCCCATCATTTAATCCAGAGCCTGAAAAGGGTATCTTCATTTGCCAAGTATGTACTTACTGCCTCCCATGTGTATTCACTACTCTACTCCCTGTGGACATGAAAATGTACAAAAGAAGCAAAAATGCCTGCCCTGGGTAGCTGGGTCTGGGGATGGAGTACTGTAGACTCATACACAAAAGAAATAAATAATGTATAACATTAGAATGATCCCTGGGTGATGCAAACAGTTTGTTCTCATTTAATAACCTAAAGGTTGCTGGTTTGAATGTATCCAAAGGTGCTGAAGAAGAAAGGCCTGGCAATATTCTTCCAAAAAGATTACGCCCAGAAAACCCTATGGAGTCACTCACTAGTAGTCTGAATTGATTCAACAACAACAGACTTGGCTTTGGTTTGATCATAATATTAGAAGATGCTAAGAAGTATGGAGAAAGGTAGAGCAGGGAAGGTAGATAGGAAGAGTTCAATGGGGACAGAGACAAAATGTAAAGTAGTGGCTTGGAGCCCTCAGTGAGAGAGGGCATTTGAGTGGACCTGAAGGATATGAAGAGTGAGTCTCAAGGATATCAGGGAAGAGCGTTCTAGGCAGAGGCAATGCAATGATTCTGAGGTGGGACTGTCCTTAAGAGTTCAAGGACCAGCCAGGGGGCCTATGAGGCCAAGAGCTGAGTGAGGAGATGGGGAGAATAGGAAAGGATGAGATCAGGAAGGCCAAGAGGAGCCTCAGAGCCTCCAAAAGCCTCAGGTTGGCTTCTACTTTGAGACAGACCGAACATCACTGGAGGGTTTTGAGCTTAAGAGAGCATGAGCTGACTTAGGTTCTAGCAAGATAGTTTAGGCTGCTTAGTTGAGAACTGTGTAAGGAAGGTAGGTGGCCAAGGGTGGAAACTCAGATGCCATTTAGGCCAGGTGGGAGATGAAGGTGGTTGGACCAGGGTAGGAGTGGTGGAAATGCTGCAAATTGGTCAGATTCTGAATATATTTTTAATGTAGAGCTCAGAGGATTTACTAACATGTTGGTTGAGAAGTGTGAGAGAAAAAGAGGAGTCGAGAATTACTCCAAAGAAGATATTCAGTACACTTTTGTTGGATGGATGGATGGATGGATGGATAGATGTCACATAGCTATGTAATAGCAGGATCAGGATTTGAAACAATGTTAGCAAGATATTAAGATACTCTTTGCAATTATTAACCTTTTAGAATCTGACAGAGAGAGCCTCTCTTTAGACCAAAAAAAAAAAAAATACACGTATGTACATACATGTTATATTTGCACATAATCTTAGGATGCTCAAGGACCTCTTGAAATCCATTCAGAAATCCCCTGTGTTAAGAGAACTTGAACTTCATCATACACTCACCTAGCACAAAATTTGAGTTTCCAAAATACAATATGCATGGAACTTTATAGAAACAACTCTTGTACCAAGTGTCACTCTGATCTTAAAAAATGGACTAATGTAACAGGAAGAAGACAAGTCATATTTATGTTCCTATGTTTAAAATAACCAGTGCAATACACATTTTTGGAATTGAACCAGAATTTAGTATCACAGAATAAAATAATCAGGGTCAACAAATCATTTGTAACATTTAAAAGCCTAAAAGAAACTGTAAATTTTCTTACAGTAAAATCAAAAAGTTGATGAAACACTTTCCCCGCACCCCCCAAAACTTGTGGCTGGATTTACCTCAATGCAATCCAGGAATATTGGTTTTCTCATACTAGTAGAAGTTATTAACTGGTAGATATCAATGCCTTTACTTAATAATTAGGAAACAAATGTAATAATTGCAGTTTTGTGTGTGAAATAAGAAGTGTACTCCATGATGGAAAATAGTAAAAGGTATTTCCAGAAAGGGCTCTAATGCTGCTTTGTGCAAATGCAAAAGTAGAACACAGAATGTTGCAGTGTTTTGTGAGTTGTATAAACAATAATATAATTTATTACCTAACAGTAATACAATTTCATCTCATCTTTACCCTGAAGTAAATCTAAAATGCAATCCTAATGTTATCCTCAAATTAGCTCCAGATTATCTGTTTATGCTAAGTAACTGTCATGTGTATATATAAATAAAACATTTAGACATCCTTGGCTATATTTTATTTTAAAGCCCTCTGAAACTTTGAGGGGAATAAGGTTGCTTTGTGCATTGCCTCATAATTTAAATACCTTTATTTAAATTCTAAAAACTAGTTTTCAAAAAGGGGTACTCTGCCACAGCCATAAAACTATTTAAACCCAGTGGAGATCACAGAGTTAAAACTCCAGGGAATAGCACAGAGTTTCCTTATATGCTTCCAAACTGCCCTGAAGCATTTGCCTAAAAGCTTTAAAAAAATAAAACTAAAAAGCAATAGGGAAAATTGTCCAAAATCTACCTCAGGAAGTACCACACATTTGGGGGGAAAAAAAAAAAAAAATTATGGTCCTGGGGTTTTGCTGCCTAATCTGATCCTGCTAGGTCCACATTCTTTATGTAGCCTTATGCCTTTAGAACGCTGAGGCAAACGTTTGTCGTGTTCCAAGCTGATCTGTTGGAAGACTGCGAGAGGGGAGTCAATCAACTTCCCATTTGCTCAGACCCAGGTACCAAGAGGATGACCTAAAATTAACAACCGCACTCAAACCCTAACTTAGACTTTTGGTTTCTATTGCCAGGCAACTGAGTCACACTATATTTCTTGTGGATTATTTTTAATAAGTGAAATAGAAGCGTTTAGCCATTGAAAGCAAGACAGAGGCAGACAAGCAGGAAGACAGACAGACAGACATTGGGCACTTTTAAAGAAATCTATTATGAAATGTCATGTCCCCAGAGGCAAAAATTGTATCAGTTAAATTCATATCAAATTGAACTGTAGATGTGAACTGTGATACACAGTACCTGTTGAAAAATGATAAAGTATATGATAGAAATGGTGATAATACACTGCATATTCGCCCATAATTCACAATGTATTTCTGTTTGGTATTGATGCTAACATGCTTTCTTAGCAGAGAGTAGAACAGCCGCTATGGTGTACATTATGAATGCATATTAACAGCAGAGGAATTTGCATATCTAGAACTAGAGTAGAAAATGCATAACAAAATTTCTTTTGAAAGATTTTTATACAAACACACAGACTCCTTGCTAAATCCTGACATAACAGCTTTTTGTTTTCCCTTGGTTTTTTGAAAAAATAAATACATAAATAAGACATCCAAACAGTAGAGGAACAGAAAAACTGGACATGGATCCCTGCCCCCCCAAAAAAAGGTGGTTGTTTCACATTCAAAGGCAGGAGTAGAACAGCCTCCAAATGTTTTCTTCAGTAAACTCTTCCTCATTTGTTTGCACACACAAAGAAAAAGTATAAAATCTCTCCTTTCGATGAGCTACGCTGGTGCTAACTTTCTACTGACACATCATGACATCTAGTCTTTGGATTTGGATTTTCATGTTTGTGATGCCTAGAATGCAATGCAGCTTCTGGACACTTTGTAAGTTTAGAATATGGTGCATATGCAAAATTTATGACTGGACTAGCTGCTCTATGGCACATATTCTGATACTTATGCTCCTTTACATTTAAAAATTAAACCATATGTGAGAACAAACAGAATTCTGCATCTGGTCTTGTTAAAGCAATGCTGTGTATTGATATAAAAAGGGTGTACAGTTTTTGAATCAAAACCTCTAGGAAATATATTCAATGTATCAATTAGTAATAATATGCTCTATAACAAGCAACAAACTCTAACATGGTTTGGGTATTTCTAATTTTAAAAAAAGGAAACCCATGAGCTAGACCAACCTATGTTAACTTATGAATTATAGGCTTATTTTTATTTTAAATTTGCATTTTTACAAACTATTCCCCTTTTTACCTACCACGATTCTTTTCACCAACTCTTTCATCGTTTCTGTAACTGTCCAAGTAAAGTTGAGTAATTTTTTAAGGGGAGGTAGAAAAGGGTAGGGGATGACAGGAGCAGAATTTAATTTAGTTTGAGGACCCTGATGCCAATTTGGACTCAAAGTGCATTAAATCACTAGAACTCTAAACCTTTCAAAAATGAGATTTATAAGGGGAGTGCTAACACAGATTCAACAGTTACAGCTCTGCCAAGGATTACTTTAATACCAAAAGCATACTCTCTCACTTTATAGAAAGAGATTATTCAGTTGTCAAACAACAAAGGTTGTGTTTATTTGTTTATATTTAAACTTTAATTTTTTAAGGCACACTTTTCTCTTTACTGACAGGCAACTGAAATAAAATGTTCTTTGCTTGGGGGTTGGGGTGAGGAGTAGGGGATATCAGTAGAATAGAAAAAAGGAGAGGGTAGAGTTTGCTACTGACTCCCTGTTCATATCATCTATAAGGCTTTGCCAGCTTTGCTTAACTGTTT
>NW_006921595.1:1809145-1835444 GCF_000298275.1 Orycteropus afer afer
GACTGACAGCATCTGTGTGTGTGTGTGTGTGTGTGTATACATATATATATATATATATACACTTATATGATAGATATAACATAAGCAAATTTTTATTTATTTAAAGGTATCTCTGAAAAGTTGCTGAGAGATGTCAGTGACTATAGGAAGGGGAACATCTGAGAATGTCTTTCGCAGACCCCAGATGGAGAAACTGTTCCTTTATTCTAAATTCCTAAGAAGAACAGAAGTCTTCTATGTTAATAAGCGAACACACAGACACATATCCGTAAGTTACAAGCCAAGAAACAAAATAAGGGCATAAGGAGACCTTTGTTGACCCCCGTTTGCTTACATGGATTTTAGTTTGGTTAAGCATCTTCCTTCCAGACCAGTTTCCTGATTCCAGCTTCTTTTCATGGCTTTTTTCCCCTGAGTACCCAGGTGCACAAATGGGATGGTGATTTTTATAAAACAACATCCACAACAACAACAAAAATCTCTCGCTCACACACAAAAGCCCACCTTGTGAATGAATGGAATATTAACCACTACCTAATAGTTGCACCGTTGGCAGGGCGAAACTGAGCACTAACACAGCTCTTTCTACAGATTGCCCGTGAAGCCGGAGCAGCTCCAGGAGAAAGGCACCTACTGTATGGGAAATGCTGGTGCAGATTTTTTCCCTATCAGTCTAACCTTCTGTGTTGATACATGAATGCTGGTACCCACTTACAGGGATGCCAGATGATCAGTGCAGAATGAAGGTCCCAAGAGAGAGGATCACATGGTTCTCTCTGCCCTGTGACGTCACTAGCAGATGGCATGGGTACCAGCTCTGGCAGTTGGCATCAATGTCACTTTTTAGAGATCAATGAGATAGTGCAGATATACACAGATCTAGAGACTTCAGGAGACGATGCGACACTCAGCCTGAAAAGATTTGGAAGACCCAAAATGAGAACTGATTATTGAATGAAATTAAAACCTAAGGTAATATAAATAAAGATATACTTCAATTGATGCTGGCTTTGCATGCAAGTATTTAAAGATACAGTGTCACTGTCTTGTAGTATTGATATGCTTTTTGCCATCTCTAACTTCTCATCATATTTCATTCTTATGATGCAATTGTCACATACTTTCACTGCTATTATGTAACACTGCAAGTATGTGGACATTACTAAGAGTTTGTGTGTGTGTGTGTTTGTGTGTGTGTGTGGAGTAGGGCTGGAGATTGTTAAATTGAAAAGTCTCTGTTTCACTGTGCCTGTTTGTTGGAAGACTTTAGATGAAAATACTTGCTGTTTCACCAAATGAAAACCAAAAATGCCTTTGAAACACAAATTATTTTCCCCTTTCATTCGGGATTCTGAACACACGTGCACAATTGCAGTCAGAATCCTTGGACCGTTCCTGTCAGATATTAGCTAGAGGGAGACTTCTGTGGCTCGAAGAACAAAAACACTATGAGAGTGTTTTTTGTTCGGGGTGCTTTGAAAAGCAGTAAACAGACAATTTACATTTGGAGAAATTTTAAATGCAAAAGCAGTCTCAACATTTTCTTGGATTAAAAAATAAAAACTGCCAGTGATTTTTATTTATTTGTGGAGTTTATTCCAAATTAGCTTAATCCCTATTCTTTCTGAAGGCTGGGAACATAGTGCTCTTTTACATAATTCTTTACTGATTAGAAACAAATCGGTTTTAAAATCGGCTCTGATTAATCTTTTTTTTTTTTTTTTTTTAAGTGTATATTCTAATAGGCACTTATCTAAATTCACAGTTGTATGATACTGCAAATAAAGTTAAGGCTTATTTTTTTTTCCTAAACAAACAAGCAAAAAAGACACTAATTTATCAGCTAATGGAAAGAGAGCACTTTTCATTTTAAAAACCGGTTTCTCTTCTCATTTTGTACTCAGGGGAATTAGAATTAATGAAATTCTGCATTGCTATATCATGTTTTGCATTTGCTTGAATTCCGTGGTCCTTTTTGTATATCAAGAGTCAGTTTAAAATCAAAGAGAAACAGAGATGGTGGTGGTATTAAAATAAATGCTTCCTGTTTTATTTTCTTTTGCTATTTTGCCTGTATAAGTTCATCCTAATGCATGTGTCAATGTTTTTATAATTATCAGTCTGCATACTCTAATTATATTTGCTGTGTATAAATTAGTCCTGGAATCAATCTTTTTCATGCATTTTTGAATTCTTATGATTAAGTCATTAAGTATGTTTTAAACGTATAAAGTTTAAAAATGAAAACACTTTAAATCTTGTGCTGGCATTTTTTCAGGTAATTTAAGATTAGAGAGCCATGTTAACGCTACCGTTTGATGAGTCTGTTGTAATGCCAGAATCCCAGATGTGCAGAAAGTTTTCTAGAGAATGTGAGGATCAGAAGCAAATGAAGAAACCAGAAAGCTTTTCCAAACAGATTATTCTTCGAGGAAAGAGCATCAAAAGGGCCCCTGGAGAAGAAACTGAGAAAGAAGAGGAGGAGGATGATAGGGAAGAAGAAGATGAAAATGGATTGCCCAGAAGGAGGGGTCTTAGGAAAAAAAAGACGACCAAGCTCCGATTGGAAAGGGTCAAGTTCAGGAGACAGGAAGCTAATGCGCGCGAGAGGAACAGAATGCATGGCCTCAATGACGCTCTGGACAATTTACGAAAAGTAGTCCCCTGTTATTCCAAAACCCAAAAACTGTCCAAAATAGAAACTTTACGCCTGGCCAAAAACTACATCTGGGCACTTTCTGAAATCCTGAGAATCGGCAAGAGACCCGATCTGCTCACATTCGTCCAAAACTTATGCAAAGGTCTTTCCCAGCCAACTACAAACTTGGTGGCAGGCTGCTTGCAGCTCAACGCCAGGAGCTTCCTGATGGGTCAGGGTGGGGAGGCTGCGCACCATACAAGGTCACCCTACTCTACTTTCTACCCACCCTACCACAGCCCTGAGCTCACCACTCCCCCAGGGCATGGAACTCTTGATAATTCCAAGTCCATGAAACCCTACAATTATTGCAGTGCATACGAATCCTTCTATGAAAGCACTTCCCCCGAGTGTGCCAGCCCTCAGTTTGAAGGTCCCTTAAGTCCTCCCCCAATTAACTATAATGGGATATTTTCCCTGAAGCAAGAAGAAACCTTGGACTATGGCAAAAATTACAATTACGGCATGCATTACTGTGCAGTGCCACCCAGGGGTCCCCTTGGGCAGGGTGCCATGTTCAGGTTGCCCACCGACAGCCACTTCCCTTACGACTTACATCTGCGCAGCCAATCTCTCACCATGCAAGATGAATTAAATGCAGTTTTTCATAATTAATGAGGAAAATGAAAATAAACAGTGGTCATTCACCTCCCCCGTCTAATTAAGACAAAGCAGATGCTTGTGGGCTGAGTAATTGGCACAACTCTATCTAAGGTGTTTACTAGTTTCTGAAGTGTATTTCAACTATTGTGAGAATTTTTTACGTAATAATAAATCTTTTTCATATGAGAACTTCTTTTCCTTTCCTTTTGTCTGTAAAGCACTGTGATTCTGTTTCTACTGGAAGGATATTTTTCCCCCTTGTTTTATTTTGTTTTAAATTCACTTAATTTGTCTGAGCAGTGTGTCTAAGAATATACTGTTGAATAAAGACATGCACACAGGAGAAGTCAATGTTTATTTTTGTTGTACAGTAATTACAAAAATGCATGTTATCAAACTCAGATGAATAAAATGATGTCTTTATAATTATTAGGAATTATATATTATGTATCTCTGAAGGATTGAAAATTTAAACTATCAAGAATATCAATAAGCTGACAGTGATACTGGAAGGTGTATTTGAGGATGGTGCAACAATATAAAAAGCTATGCAATTTTCTTTTCATTAAGGACACATCTAAATGCCTTCCATTGGTAACTATTCCTCTTCAAGTATTTGCAGATGAGGCATATAATATTTGAGTAGGTGGTGTCATAATTTTGCAACAATTATTTCAATTAGAAGGACAATTTTTCAGCACTTAATTTTGTATTGTTCAGAAATTATCTGTAAAGGTTTGTTATCACAATGTATAATTGTGTTTTTCCACCCCACATTTTTAAAGCTATTAAACATGGATATTTCCACTTATAAAGGACATCTACTAGCTGTAATATTTTTGCATGATGCTTATTACTTCCTGTACACAGCAGCTTTCTGTCTTCAACACTCCCCTACCTCATTTCAGAAATTTTCTGGATTTCGAAATCATAGAAGATGAACTAGATTTGTTAACAAAACGGTCTAAGCATTTACAAGAGTGTATATTATATATATATATATATATATATATATATATATATATTTATATATTTTTAAGTACCTTAAATCAAAGAAGAGGAGTCCAGGAGGGTTAAACATCCTGGGGAAACAACGATAAATCCTGGTAACCTTCAACTCAAGCCTAAATTCTGTGGCAAATTTCCAGCAAACACCAGAGTGGGTGTTAAAGATGGAACGTTTTACTTGTGCCTTTTAAATAAGTCTGGCCGATTAGAGGCTAATTCTACGTGATTAAAAGTTTCCCATCAAAAGGCCACACAAAACCTGCTTTAACAGCGCCTGGGAAGCGAACCCTCTCAAAGGGGTCTGAGGCCTTTATAGAACAAAATCAAGGTGGCATTGACCTCACTCAAAATGCCTCCTCTAACGCAGGTTTGCCTTCAAAGGGGAGAAGGAGAGCCATCTGAGATGGCTCGTGAGTGCAGCTGTAGATAGATCCAGTGGTCTCAGGGCGGGCGTAGCGGGCCTGGAGGTGGTCGGCCCACGGCCGACGGCGAACGCTGCGCGCTTGTGCCCCCAAAAGCGCAAGGCTGGAGCTTGCGCGGGCCCGACGGGTAGGGAATGGAGGCGGCTCCGCGCCCTCGGTCGCGGCCTGGCGCCGCACAGACTGCACTGCCCGTCCCCCACCCGCAGTGGGCGCCCTTGGGGCGCGGGTCTTCCTGGCCCCAGGAAGGGTTTGCGCGGCGTGGCGAACGGGCGAGTGCACCGCAACGGGCGGGCCCCGGAGACAAAGAGGTGACCCCTCAGAGTCAAGGCTAGATGAGATGGGAAAGGACCCATCCTTTTCACCTGGCCTGGCTGCCGGAATGCGGGCCCGGAAGGCGGCTGCAACTTCAGCTGCCCAAGTTCCCATTAAGAGCTGACCCTGTCATGCCTCTCCCAGGGCTTTTAGGATTTAGGTGAAGGCTGTGAGGCCTTGGTCACATTCTCCGGACCTGTCCCTGAGTTGCTCCAGCTTTGAGTCCGGGGCCTTTGGCGAGCCGGACAGCGGTGCTGTGAGGGACAAAGGTGCTGACTAGCCGCTGGCGCCGGGCTTGGCTGGTTATTAACGTGCCCTTCTCAGCGAGTGTTAGAACACTTGTTCATGCACATCCCTGGAGGGCAGGGGAAAGCAAGTAAGGGAAAGAAGGTGAATTGTGCCCTCTGTGGGCAGACAGAAGTTTGCCCAACATAGAAAACCGAACCGTCTGTCCTCTCTGTCTTGGGCACACAAGTGAATCGCTGTTGCTTCCTTCCATATGGGTACAAAAGCTGCTCTCCCTGAGCCTGTGCTCAGGGTTGCAGGACCTCTTTAAGGCCTCTCAGAGGGTCACTGCTCATACAGTCTGAACAAACAGCAAGGAAGTGAGAAAGTATCTGGGGGAAAAAAAAAAAAATCAGTTAAAAAAAAGAGGCGACGGGGGCGGGTGGCTCGGAGACAGGCTTGTTTAGTTACCAGCTAAGAAAATGTGCAGTCTCCCTCAACCCTTGCTCCAGTGTGACCCGCTGCCCAAAGAGAGCAGCCTCGCGCCTGCTCAGAACTGTGTTGGTGTTGGTTCAGACAGCTTTTGAAAGCCACGTAGTCTTTCCATGTTCACAAGTGCATATTGGAAGTAGAAATTGCAACAGGAGATGGATTCTGCATTTCCCTTCTGGCAATATGGGAGAGCGAAGAAGGAAAGCAGCTGGTGATGTCTGGGTAAGAAGCAAACATTGAGGAGAAGCTTCTGATCTCAGAGCTTTGTTCACAAGCGGCTCAAGCAAAGGAGGAGTTTGAAGGCACAGACCTCAGAGAATATGAAATTTCTCCCATGGATTGGATGCACACATTCAGTCATACTGCCCGCTTCTCTGGATGCAATCAGGAACACCATGTTTGCTTGTAAGTAGGGTGACTGATCCTGGGCTTATTCATCCTGACTCCACTGATGAACCCAGGAATGAGAATCCACTATTTGAGGCCATGCGTCTGTTTTCTTCTTCAGCAGGGCTTTTCCTATTTATTCCCTATTGACTTTGTAATCCTGAGAAACCACATGACTTGTTCATTCATATACCAACATCACAGACACCATACCCTCTAAAATCATTTCAGATATCACTCCAATGGAAGGGAAATAGCATAGTGTAGAGGACAGTTGAAGTCCCTGGGTGTAGAAAACAGTTAATGTGCTCAGGGGCTAACTGGAAGGTTGCAAGTATGAATCCACCCAGAGGCGCCGTGGAAAGGAAGCTTGGTGACCTACTTCCAAAAATATCAGCCATTGAAAACCCTGTGAAGCATGGTTCTTCTCTGACATACATGGAGTCACCATGAGTCAGAGTTGAATGGATGACAACTGGGATTGAATCATGAAGGCTTGGAGTCATATAGATTTGGGCCAAAATCCTGCTTCACCACTTAGTGCTACCTCAGTGAGATATAGTGTAAAAAACACCAAAAAGGATAGATGTCAGAACACCTGAGCTCTTGATCTTTTCCTAACCTCATTCTCCCCTGCTTCCTAGTATATCACGGTATTTTCCTCTTCTGAATTCTTATGATAGTTACTATCTTTCAAATTGATTCAACATCTCTTTTGAACTGAATTATGTGAATCTTACATTTAACTTCTTACAAATTTATCCCTTCTCTTTTATTAGGATTAGGTGTGGCATATATATTTTTAAAATCTATGTAAGTAGCTTCAACAAAATACACGTATAACTCATTTTATTGAGGTCCACTTTATTGCGCTTCTCAGACACAATGTTCTTTAAGGTTGTGGCAACCCTGCCTCAAGCAAGTCTATTTGTACTATGTTTCCAATAGCATATGCTGACTTTGGTGTCACATTTAGTAATTCTCTAAATATTCCAAACTTTTTTCACCATGCTATTGCATCCTTAATAGACTATGATATAGTGTAAACATAGCTTGTATATGCCCTGGGAAACCAAAATTTCATGTGACTCACTATATTGCAATATATGCTTTACTGCCGTGGTTTAGAAACAAATCTGCAACATCGCCAACATATGCCTGGAAAGGTGTATTTATTACTCTCTCATGTAAAAGAAGTTATGATAGCTAGTACAAGACTAGTGTGGATGTTCCAGGGGCATCAGAGGCCTAGATGCCATCTGCCTTTCTACATCACAAGCCTTAATGTAGGGTTACCCTGCTCAAAGTTACCACATGGTCCAAGATGGCTGCTGGAGTTCTAACCATTGTGTCCTTTTTCCAAACAAGAAGAAAAAGGAGGTATCAAAAGGGTGTCCCACCAACCTGAAAAGTCTCCTTTTGGGAATATTTATGGAAGCACCACCCAATGACTTTTATTTATATTTCACTGACCATCTATTGATTTAAGGAAAGCTGAGAAATACATTGGCACCTAGAATAAAATCAAGTTACAAAACACTTTTCACATATTCACTTCATTTAGTCCAAAGAACATCACCATTTACAGGATCCTTACTGAGAGAATCAGCAAAGTTATGTCACTTGTTGATTGGACAGCAATCCTAGATGGACAAAGACTATCCTCAGACTCTCATTCTTGAGCATCATTCTACAGCCCATTAGTTGGTACCTATTATGGGTTGAATTATGTTCCCCACCAAAAGATATGTTGAAGTCCCACCCTCTCTGCCCCACTTGTGAATGTAACCTTATTTGGAAATAGGGTCTTTGAAGATGTTATTAGTTAAGATGAAGTCACACTGGAGTAGGATGAACCCTAATCCAATATGACTATTGTCCTTATAAAACAAAAGAGAGGACACACAGAGCCTGAGAGACACAGAGGGAAGATGGTCACATGAAGATAGAAGCAGACATTGGAGTGATGCATCTACAAGCCAAGGAATGCCAAGATTGCCAGGAATCACCAGAAACCAGAGAGAGGAGGGGAAGATCTTTTCTTAGAGTCTATAGAGAGATGATGGCCCTGCCAACGTCTCAATTTCAGAATTCTAGGCTCCAGAATCATGAGATAATAAATTTCTGTTTTAAGCCACCCAGTTTGTGAGACTTTGTTAAGGCAGCCCAAGGAAAGAAATACAGTACTCAAGGCTTTATATAATGGGATCTCTGATCTATGTTTCCAACATGATATCCCAATTCTTTATGTCAATGGTTTTTATGTAATTTTTTTTAAAAAATAGCAGTATGTTTTTTTTCAAATGATGCCTTAGGAGTTAGACTAAACATTAAAACACATACAAATGTTTATGATTCTGTTGAAGGCGGATATGGATGGCTAGAACCAAGTCATTCCCAAGCCTACCCAGCTCCTGAGAAAGCTGCAATGAGCAGTATTAGACAACCTCTGCTCCAACCCAACCCTGAGGCTGAACACATTTTACTGTGCTAAATTGCCTTTGGGACTTACATTTGTTCCTTTTGTTTGAGGTGCTCTCACTCCTCTTCTCCACCTCCTCAAATCCACATGTGCTTGAAGGCCAACTTCTCCTTGAAGCCTACCAGATCCCTCTAGTCTACAGCACCGTTATACTGCTCTGAAATCACAGTCTTTATTATTTTGACCACATAGTTGTCAACTAAAATTCCCTTGTCTAAATTGAAAATGTTATTTAGGCCACATGTTGCTATTTAACTTGTGGGTGTGGTTAGAGTGTGCACTCCCTGAGAGCAGGGACAACGTTTAATTTTCTTCATGCCTCTACAGTGTCTACTTTCATTTCATTCTTGTCTCATTGATTATAATTAGGGATATAAGCTCTGGATTCATTAGAGAAAAGCCCCAAATCAAAGGCAAGGCAGCATAGATCTTTAATATCCAACAAAGGATATTAACTATCCTTTGAAAACTACTAGAAGGTTCAAAAATTTCATCTTTACAGTGAGGAAAATAACACAGATGTCATAGAGAATGAATGTGATCTTTTGTAAAAAGCACTTAGCTTACTTTCTAAACAGAGTAAATAAGCAATTGGTGATGCCAGCTACTATCACTATAATGAATGTGGTATTTGCAGTCCCTGGGGTGCAAACGGTTAACATGCTCAGTTTCTAACTGAAAGGTTGGAGGTCTGAGTCCACCCAGAGGCACCTTGGTAAGAAAGGCCTGGCTATTTACTTCTGAAAAATCAGTCATTGAAAATTCTATGGAGCACAGTTCCACTCTCACACACATGGGGTTGCCATGAGTCAGAGTCAAACTGACAGCAACTGGTTGTATGTTGTTGTTGTTATGGTTAGGTGTCATCGAGTCAGCTCCAATACATAATGACCCCATGTACAACAGAACGAAACACTGCCTGGTCCTGTGCCAGCCTCACAATTCTTGCTCCACCTGAGCCCATTGTTTTTAACTGGTTATATAGATACTGCTAAATCTGAACGGTGTGAACAACAATATTTTTCAAAGTGCAGATAACAACCAGCATGTTGTGATATAAGTAGTGGATGTGGTCAGTATATTTTTATATACAGACTCAAAAAAATAGAGACCTGCATACATAGTAAAAGTAAGTACTAGTAAAGGAAGTTTGTTCCAGGTACACACACATGCATATACAGAAAAAATATATTTTACAATGCCAAAAAAAATTGGAAAGCTACCAACTGGGAACATACCTGTGATGGAATAAGTGTATAAGAAGAACAAAGAGAGCCAAGGCTCTGCAGACACCTGAACCCAGACTTTAAACTACATTATATCTTACATCAGACTCCATTACATCAAAAAGGTGAGGATTTTTAGAGGATTACCTTGCTAGTCTCCAGGAATGGCTTTTGCCATTTAGCAGCCACACTAAGGTACCAAGTCAGAGAACTTCTTTCTAGATTTTGAAAAAGGCAGCCTGTAATGAGAACACTGGGGAGCTCTGGTAGCATAGTGGCTAAGACACTTCCCTGCTAACCAGACAGCTGGTGGTTCAAACCCACCAGCCACTCCTTGGAAGGAAGGTTGGGCAATCCTGCTTCCGTAGTGATACTGCCTCGGAAACCCAAGGAGGGGTCGCTATGAGTCGGGTTTGACTCGACGGCACATAACAACAACAACAACAATGAGAACACTGAGGGACAGATAGTCAAAAACCAGAATCATTTTTTTTTCCTTTTTTTTTCAATATTTTATTTTATTTTTGGTGAAAATATGCACAGCAAAACCTGACCCAATTCCACTGTTTCTAGACATAATGATCAGTAAATTTGGTTACATTCTTCACACTGTGTTAACATTCTAGTTATTTCTACTTTAGTTGTTTCAGGAGGCAGATTCTTTCTAAAATTAGAAAGGAGAGAGGGAGACCAGTAAGTTCAGAGACCTTACATTAGACTATGAAGCAGGTACAAAAAGGCTTGAAGGACTTATCAAAATCACCCACGAATTAACATGCTCAGCTTCTAACTGAAGGGTTGTCAACTAAAATTCCCTTGCCTAAATTGAAAATGTTGTTTAGGCCACATGTTGCTATTTAACTTGTGGTTAGAGTATGCACTCCCTGAGAGCAGGGACAATGTTTAATCTTCTCATGAAAATCCAGTCAAGTCCAGGATTTTCTGGGTCAGTGACTCATAGGTTTTTCTGGGCATCAGAATTGCCCAGAGATTCTCTTTTGAAATACCAATTCCCAGACCACTGCTACCTACTGAATCACTTGGCTATTTTACATGTTCTACATGCATCCTTGGAATCCTGACACAATATTAATTTCACATCATTAAACAATGAATACAGTCTTATAAGTATCTATCTATCTATCTATCTATCTATCTATCTATCTATCTATCAGTTCCGGGGTGATGCAAATGGTCAAGTGCTTGGCTGCTAACTGAAGGTTGAGATTAAGCTATGCACAGATGCCTCAGAAGAACGGCATGGAAATCTCCTTCTGAGGGAGCACAGCCATTGAAAACCCCATGGAACCCACTTCTGCTGTGTACACATGTGTCACCATGACTTGGAATTGACTCTATAGAAATTGGTTTGGTTTTCTGGGTCTATCTATCTATCCATCACCTCCAGGTGATAGATAAAGGGTGAATGAACAGGAATCTACAATGCCTTAAGCTAAGTCATACAGCCTTTCAACTCTAGCAGATAGTTAGATACAGAGTGGGAAACAGAATGGAATAGAACAAGGAAAAGGGAAGAATTCCATGGCCCATTAGTACTTATGACAAGAAGAAAGAGTGAGGTCTTAACATAAGTCAAACCTGCCTTTGTGAAGCAGTTGTTTCTGTGTTCTGTGTTCAATGTTCGTGCTATCAACTTGGATCCTACTAATAGTAACCCTATGTACAACTGAACAAAACATTGTCTGGTCCACTGGCATCCTCACAATTGTTTCTGTACTTGAGTCCACTGTTGGAGCCACTGTGTCAATCCATCTCAGTGAGGCTCTGCGCCTTTATCACTGACCCTCTCCTTTATCAAACATAATACCCTTCTCCAGGGGCTGGTTCCTTCTGATAATGTGACCAAAGTACAAGAGATGAAGTCTGGCCATTGTTGCTTCTAAGGAGAAGTCCAGTTGTACTTCTTGCAAGAAGTTCATGGTATATTCAGAATTCTTTGCCAACACCACAATTTAAATACGTCAATTCTTCATAAGTCTTCATTAGTCATTGTCCAGCTTTCATATGCATATGAGGCAATTGAAAATACCATGGTTTGGATCAGGCATACATTAGTCTTCAAAGTGACATCTTTGCTCTGTAACCCTTTAAGGAGTTCTTTTGCAACAGATTTGCCTAATACAATACATCATTTGATTTCTTGACTGCTGTTTCTATGAGTGTTGATTATAGATCCAAGTAAAATGAAATACTTGACAACTTCAGTCTTTTCTCCATTTATTGTGATATTGCTTTTTGATCCATTTGTGAGGATTTTTCCACTTTTATGTTGAGATGTAATCCATACTGAAGACGGTAGCCTTTAATCTTCATCAATGAGTGCTTCAAGTCATCTTCACTTTCAGCACGAAATATTTTGTCATCTAGAGTGTATGGCAGGTTGTTAATGAGTCTTCCTTTAGTCCTGATGCTGCAGTCTTCCTCACATAATCCAGCTTGGTGAAGCAGCAGTGGCTAAATGATATTACAGGTGTGTGATCTATTAAGATACACTTGCTATTTTTCTTTCCAATATTTGAGTGGTCAGAGCTCTATTCAAAGAGTTGGATACACACGTAGAAGATCCTGGGGTCTGTCATTGGAGACCAATGATCCCATTCTGGCATTCTTCCTCGTTCAATTGTGAAACATATCTACTCTCAAACCCCTCTTGCTGAATATTTTACATCTATTTCTTTTCAAAATAGAAATGAAGTAAAATTAGTCATGAGGGCTTTTTGTATGTTTGTGTGTGAGAAAACCCTTGAGATTAAGGAGACATCCTGATGGGTCATGAGAGCCATCTGTCACTCCTCTGTAGTGGAGATATCAGACTTGCTGTTACTCTGGGGGCATTCACTGCAGCCAGCTTCACAACAGTGTCTTAAAAGCAGTACCACGAGATAGCAATTAGGATTGTATACTAGTCATAATGGAAAAATGGATCTGTGTGTATGTTGTACAAGATCCTCTCCCATATTGCAAAAATAAAAGGAATGTCCCCTGTGGTAGTTCAATTTGTGTGTCAACTTGGCTGGGCCTGGTAATCCACTCCATGTTGGAATCTCCTGGGAGCAGCTGAGTAGCTGCCTTTGGGTATGTGGTCTGCTTCTGGAATATAAGAAACAGCTTTGGGAATGGTCTTTAGCTTATGGCACACTTGAACCCTGCATGTAACTGTGTTGTTGATCAGCAACCTGCCATGCTCTGCTGACTGAGAACTTACAATGGACTTAAATTAATGGCCTGCCGTGTTGTTTGGTAACATTGGGACTGTGCCTTTTTACTTGTCAACCTTGGGCTTGGCAGCCTCAGCAGCCAGCAGCTGTCTGAGTGAAGAAAAGCCTCTAGCTGCAGTGGGCCAGGAGCTGGAGGCAGAGCTGAAGCCCAAGGCTGAGGTGCTTTCATCCAGCCCCTAGAACCTTTGAACCCCTTTGAACTTGGACTTAAAGCCTCCAAATTGTAAGAATAAATTCCTGTTTGTTTAAGCCATCCCATTTGTGGTATGATTCCTGTCAGAGTGGCACTAGGTAACCAGAACATCCTCCAACTGATTTTTTAAATTTTATTCTCTCCTGTGTCTGGAGAATTGCAAATGGAGATACTTCAGTCCCCATTAGGGGACTAAGAAGGGAATTCTCATTTCACATCAAAGGTGATCTAGCAGGGAGTGCAGATTAGCCAGCATCCTCTGGGGAACTGGACTTGTGAGCAAAGGAGAAAACACACTTCCGTAGAGATATCACCTCGGAAACCCAAGGTGGGATCGCTATGAGTCAAATTAACTCAGCAGCAGCAAGTTGGGTTTTGATTTGGTATCATGCCCCAGCTGATACACAAGGTATTGAAGAGAAAGTGGATACAGTGATGAGTAGGATAGATGTAGTCCTGCAGCCTGAATAATAAAGACCAAAAGAGCACTCTCCTACTGTGATATTTCAGGGCTATCTAGCCATATATTTCAATTAGTTTGTGACTCAGTGACCAATGAAGAAAGTAGTAGAAACATTATGAACCGTTCTTACAAAAAAACTGGAGCAATGCTTTGACAATTGTCCCAGGCCTTCAATTAAACCTCAGAATAATGGGTCTTTTCCTTCACATTTTTCTATCTCATTGGGGTTGGAAAGAGAAGGATTCAATGAAAGAAGTTTGCTCTTTCACTCAATAATGATGAGTCATTACTTGTTCTACTTGTGAGAGTACAGTAAAGGAAGAGGCAAGTTCCCTGTTCCCATAGAATTTCTAGTGTAGTGAGGATGCCTACATGTCCTTTCAGCCAGTGAACATGCTATTAATGAATACCATCATGCACCAAGGAGCTCTGGTGGCATAATGCCTAAGGCATTTGACTGCTAACTAGAAGGCTGGCAGTTCAAACCCACCAGCCACTCCTCGGAAGAAAGATTGGGCAATCTACTTCCATAGAGATGTTGTTGTTGTTATTATATGCCATCAAGTCAGACCCGACTCATAGCGACCCCTGCTTGGGTTGTTGAGGCAGTATCACTACGGAAGTAGATTGCCCAACCTTCCATCTTGGAAACCCAAGGAGGGGTTGCTATGAGTCGAATTGACTCAGCGGCAGTGAGTTTGGTTTTGGTTTGGTATCATGCACCAGATGGTACACAAGGTACTGAGGAGAGGGCGGACACAGTGGTAAGTAGGATAAATGTAGTCCTGGAGCCTGAATAATCAAGGCCAAAAGAGCATTTAGTCATTCAACAAATATCTATTCTTAACCTACTGTTTTTTCAGTGACTACACTAGGTATAGAGAAAGTATAAATGAATAAGACACAATTTCTACTCTCAGAATACAGAGTAGAAATCAGGAGGTAGATATGTAAATGATTATAAATTATTAAATCAAAACTTTAGTGGAGAGAACAAAAATGGAGGCATAATCTGTTCTGCCTGGGCAGGATCACAGAAGGGGCAGGACAAGGGGTTTCCTAGAGGAGGAGACCCTTGAGTTAGGCCATGGTGGATTACAGATACTTCACAGGTGGACAAGTGTGGGAAGGCATAAGGTGAAATATTTTGTTCCTCTCTTATTTCCTTCCAGATGGATGTGTGACATTCCTGGCCTCTGAGTACCTCCTAAGCCCTTCTCCTAGGGAAGGAGTGACTTAATCTTATTGGAAAATATTGGGGGTGGGTGAAGAATTGAGCATATTCAGTTCAGTTCCTTCTGCTTTCCAGCCAGCCTGCTCTGGAGCGTTCCGCATTTCTCTTGGCTAGTTAAGGGGCTACAGGTGGCCTACAAAAGACTACATCTTCTGTAATTATCTGAAACATTGTCCAACCCAAGATTAGGTTAGCAAGCCCACTGAGCTCACACTCTAAGTGAATTTTCTGACCTCAACTATATCAATTATAAGTTTAATTTTGATTCTCATATGCCTTGCTTCTTATTTTATTAATCAACTGAGGGGAATACAGTTGTTTTTTTTTATTATTATTTTTATTGTGATTTGGGTGAAAGTTTACAGAACAAATTCATTTTCCATTCATCAGTTCACACACACTTTGTCTCATGATATTGACATCAATTTCCCACAATACAATGCAACAGCTTTCTTCCCACTTCCTCCCCTATAGTTTCCTCTTCCTTGTGTCCTTCCCTCCCATTTATTCCTGCCCCCTGAGCAGTCTCCCTTGCACACACAGACCTTCTATTCTCCCATGACTGATCTCTCTAAGCAGTGTTTCTACCTAATGTAAATGTTCAGCTCACATACCTGTCTTTTGTTTGGCTGGAAGCCACATGACTGGGTTCAATTCCAGACCTGAAGGGCAGTTAGGGGCCATAGTCTCAGGGGTTCCACCAGGATCTATCAGACCAGCAAATCTGATCCTTTTTTTTTTAATGATTTTGATTTTATGATTTTGTTCCACATTGTTCTCTTACTCTGTCCAGGATCTCCATGTAGATCCACCTCCAAGTGATTGACAGTGGTAGCCAGGCACAATCTAATTCTTCTGGTTTCATAGTCATATAGGCTGAGGATCATGTGGTGTGCCAGTCTGTTGGACTGATTATTTCCATATGTCTTTAGTTTTCTTCATTCTTTGCTCTGGTTGAAGAAAGAACCATCATCGCATCTAGACAGCTGCTTGCAAGCTTTCAAGATCCCAGTCACTACTCACCAAAGTAGGATGTGAAACAATGTTTTTGTGTAGTATGTTATGCCAATTGAGCTTGATGTCCTCTGTGACCATGGTCTACTATATACCTAGACATTCTTACGGAACATACAAATACACTTGTAGAAACATTGTCTGCCAACCCTATGCATGGTCATGGGCATGCTCCCCACTGCATAGATATACCTAATCGTTCAGCCTGTCCACCCTTCTATCCACCTGTATGTCAATGTTTTTCATCACTGACAACACAGTACTGTATGTGCAAAAGGGTTCATCTTTGTTGTCTGTACCTCCCATGCACTTCTCTATGTCTTCCTCTTCCTCAATGCAACCATGTTGATCATTCACATTTAGTAGATTGGGAGAAGAATATTGTTTATGGAGAGCCGCTCTAAGGCTCTAACAGAAGGGAATTTCAAGCAGAAATGTTGTTGAGTTGGGTCCTACTCATGGCCACCACATATACAACAGAACAAATTGTTGCCTGAAGGTGTGCCATCTTCACAATCTTTAGTATGTTTGAGTCCATTGTTGTGACCACTTATACAAGGGAAGGTGCAAATCACTTTTTAAGAATTGCAAGTTCATGTTGACAGGAGTGTTTGGGATAAAGGAAGGATATGCATGAGATTAATCTGGAGAAGCCAGCAAAGGCCATGCAATGGACAGCTTCATAAGGCTACAAAGGGTCTGTTGGAGGCACTTACTCAGAGGTGAGCATCTGCAGATTTGTATTTAGAAGCATTATTGTGGTGGCAAAGTGAGGGGGAAATAGCTCCAATGAAAGATGATAGTGAGAATAGAAAATAGGGGAGATATTTAAAGGATGATTAATATAGAAAAGCAGTTGTACACATTGCCTGCATCTGAAAGCTGAGGAAGAGAGGTAGAAGAATAGTTACCACATTGGTGGCTTGGATCAGGAATATTGGGATTGGGGCAGTTATGAACACCTCAGTTTTGAACTTGTTGAGATTAAAGGCCTTGTGAACAGCCCTGGTTCTGTTTTATAGAAAGGAACTGAATGGCAACTCCCTATGTGTAGAGTTCAAAATAGAGATGTCAGTGACAATTATTGATTTGGAAGGAGGTCATTAAAGAAAAAGAAAAAAAAAATGAGCTCAAACTCAGAAGTGTGGGGCCTGAGAAGAAAAAAGGATCAAGACAAAAGCACTGACATTTAGTGTTTCCCTGACTGACTATAGCAACAATTCAGCAGTAATTATCCCACAGGCCAAGTTCTGCACTTGTAATTGGAGTTATTACCCCAGATTTCTCCCAGCGTGCTAAGGAAACTATATAATAAGTGATAACACTGGGTCTTTGAAACCTGGACATGAATATTAAAAGCCATACAAACAAATGAAAGACATGGTTCCTGATTGCAAGATTTGGGAACAATATTGCAACATTTTGAAACTTATTTGTTGTAAAGCTTTGTGTCATTAAATCAGATGTGATAACAAAAAATTAAAAGGCCCAAACTGACTATTCAACTCCTTGTCATCACCTAAATCAATTTAGAAAGTGACCCTAAAGGTATTTTTTTAACCTTGATAAACATCGGTATCTTTATTACTTGCTCAACAAGTAATGCTTATTGTTATGATTTGTGAAGGAATTCCAGAATTTGGGGATAATACAGTTCTAATTATTCATATGCAGAATACCCATACCAATATTTTAAAAATACAAGCTGGTTTCTCCTTTGCTATCCCTTCCTTCTATTGCCAGTCCATGTTTATCCAGGAAATGCCAACTAATTTTAATATTATCCCAAATCAAATATAATTAGGAAGAAGAATCTGTAGCCAAAAATAAAATTACAATGCACTTGAAAACTCATTTGTAAACACTATATTATTTGTTGGTTAGGCTTCTCATACATTGTTCCCCATGGTCAGAGGTCCCCTTTGACATGAAACCTAAGAAAAGGGGGACAATGACCATTTGACTTAGTGGAACACCTCCCATAACTTAACAGAGGCAAAGCTATTTCTCATGGAGGAAGAAAAAAGTGAATAATGTTGAATCCATTACATGGCCACTATCATGTTAGACTTCTTTACATAGTTCATCTTATGTTTTTCTCCCCCAAAATGAAAGGAGATAGGTTTATATGAGAATTCCTTTTTACAAACAGAAATTGAGATGCAGAATAGTTAAACAACCTGTTCAAGCTTAAAGAGCCAGTAAATGGTGTTCTCAGGTTTCAACCTAGGTCTGCTGATCAGCCTATCTTCCTATACGCTTTGCTTCCCCCAAAGAATTATAATACCCAAACATTGCTCTCTAGTCAATTCTGACACACAGTAACTCTATAAGACAGAGTAGAACTGCTCCAAAGAGTTTCCAAGGCTATAATCTTTACAGAAACATATTTCCTAGTCTTTCTCCCATGGTAGGTTCTTTAGTAGGAGCTCTGGTAGCATAGTGCCTGAGGCACTTGACTGCTAACCAGAAGGCTGGTGGTTCAAACCCACCAGCCACTTCTCAGAAGGAAGATGGGGCAATCTGCTTCCATAGTGATACTGCCTCGGAAACCCAAGGAGGGGTCGCTACAAGTCTGGTCCGACTCGATGGCACATAACAACAACAACAACAGGTTCATTTAGTAGCTGAATGCTTAACCACTGTACCACTAAGGCTCCTTGAAAATTATAGTATCTCCCATTTAATGAAGCACCTTTGAGACAGGCCTCATCTAGGCACTTCACATGTATTTTCTCATTTAATCCTACAGCACCTTTGCTGTTATTATTAGCTGCCATTGAGTCATTCCAACACATGGCAACCCCATCTATATCAGAATAGAACTGATAGTGTCAGATCAAAGATGTGGTGAAACCCATGTGAAATTGTGCACTACAGATTAATAAGTAATCACAGGTAAGCCTATACTCACTTTGCTTATTGGATAACCGCCCACTGTGCCCCCCCCCCAGGACTGTGCTCCACACAGTTTTCAATGACTGTGTGACATTTCAGAAGCAGATCATAGGCCTTACTTCCAAGGTACCTTTGGTTGTATTTGACTTGCCAGCCTTTCAAATAATAGTCCAGGACTTTATCCTCTGTGCCACCTGGGGAGTCCTACACAATTTGGAGGGTAGTGGGAGTAATTATTAGTTCTTTTAGGAAACTGAAGCCAAAAGCATGCTCAGAATCATACAGTCAATAAGTAATAGGGTGAAAGTTCCATCCAAAGGAGTCTGTCTCCTGAATTCACGCCTTTCACCACCAAATTAAACTGCCTTCCTTAAAAAAGAGATGTTTACAGATGTATTGTATTGATTATGTAAAGGCATTTGACTGTGTGGATCATAACTAATAATGGACAACATTGCAAAGAATGGGAATTCCAGAATATTTAATTGTGCTCACGAGGAACCTGTACATAAACCAAGAGGCTGTCTTTAAAACAGAACAAGAGAATTTGGTTTAAAATAAGGAAGGCTATCTGTCAGGGTTGTATCCTTTCACCATACCTATTCAACTACATGCTGAACAAATAATCCCAGAAGCTGGACTATATGGACGAAGACTCATCAACAATTTGTGGTATGCAGATGACACAACTTTTCTTGCTGAAAGTGAAGTACTGACTAATGAAGATCCAAGACTACAGTCTTCAGTATGGATTACGCTTCAACAAAAAGAAAACAAAAATCCTCACAACTCGACCAATAAGCAACATCATGATAAATGGAGAAAAGATTGATGTCGTCAAAGGCTTCATTTTACTTGGATCCACAATGAACATCCATGGAAGCAGCAGTCAAGAAATCAGATATCCTATTGCACTGGGCAAATCTGTTGAAGGGCAAAGATATCACTTTGAAGACTAAGGTGTGCCTAATCTAAGCCATGGTATTTTCAATTGCCTCATATGCATGTGAAAGCTGAACAATGAATACGGAAGACCGAAGAATTGGTGCCTTTGAATTGTGGTGTCGGCAAAGAATACTGAAAATACCATGGACTGCCAGAAGAACTAACAAATCTGTCCTAGAAGAAGTGCAGCCGGAATGCTTCTTGGAAATGAGAATGCTCAGACTTCATCTCACCCACTTTGGAAGTGTTGTCAGAAGGTATCATTCCCTAGATATGACTACTAGTGACTACCAGTAGATAATTACACACCTGTTGTGTATCAGTGAAGTTATCCAGTTTGGGCAAAATGGTTTCTCCTCTAAAAATATGTAATGTTAGGGGAAATAGTAAATGAACTCTTAAGCTTTCAAAATGATAATCTAGCATTACTTAAAAATCTACAAATTTGTTCCTAAATGTATTTAAATCTTACCAGCGAACATGATGCTGGTTATTAAAAAGTAATTCTGGAGAAATTAGCTTGCAGCTACAAAATTAATATAATTCATTTATAACTTGCAGCCACAAATCAAGATGCTGTTAACACTGCTACACACAATTTAATATGCACAGTAAGCTTCCATATGGCTTCAATTTTAGATTTCTGGTCACTCCATAGAATCATTTACTGAATAGCATGTCTAGTCAGAAGTCACTTGACCTGACCAAAGAGTGAAGCATGGGCTTTCAAACTATAGAATTTAAGGCTTGGTTTACTTCTTATTTTTATCATATTAAACAAACACATTTTTAAAAACATATAGGCTTACTACCATATAGAGATTTAGTGATGGAGAAAACCCGAAAGGGATTCAATCTCCAATACTGGCCAAGACCATTCTTGCACCATTATTTCTAGTATCCAGATAATTTCCTTCTTCTTTTGGCTATTTCTCCTTAGAAGGAGAAGAAGGAGGAAATACACACACACACACACACACACACACACCTACATTTGATTTATTTTAAAAGGTTGAGATGAAAGGGTTTTTCAGAATTTGAGGCCTTTTCCACAACATTCTGCCAGTTAAAGGCATTGTGTTTCAAAGTTAGATTTCCTGCCTTCATTAAAAGGAGTTTGTTTCCTAATGTCAGTTTGTTATGTGCCGTCGAGTCAAACCCGACTCATAGTGACCCCTCCTTGGGTTTCCGAGGCAGTATTACCACGAAAGTAGGATTGCCCAACCTTCCTTCTGAGGAGTGGCTGGTGGGTTTGAACCGCCAGCCATCTGGTTAGCAGGCAAGTGTCTTAGCCACTATGCCTCGGAAACCCAAGGAGGGGTCGCTATGAGTCAGGGCTCACTCGATGGCACATAACAACAACAACAACAATGTCAGTTTAGGGAGCTCTGGTAGAGTAGTGCCTAAGGGCACTTGACTGCTAACCAGAAGGCTGGCGATTCAAACCCATCAGCCACTCCCCGGAAAGAAGGTTGAGCAATCTACTTCCGTAGTGATACCACCTTGGAAACCCAAGGAGGGGTCGGTATGAGTCAGGCCTACTCCACGGCACATAACAACAACAACAACATCAGTTTGTTGTACTGTGGTGGTCCGCGTGTTGCTGGTGATTCTGGAAGCTATGCCACCAGTATTTCAAACACCAAGAGGGTCATCCGTGGTGCATAGGTTCCATAGTTTCTAGACTAAGACAGACGGAAGTAGGACTTGGTGATCTGCTTCTGAAATTAGCAAATAAAAATCCTGTTAGTCACAGAGTAGCATTCAATATAGTGCTAGAAGATGAGTCCTGTAGTTTGGAAGGCAGTCAAAATACAAAGTGACTGCAACGATGGACTTGAACATACCAACGACTATGAAGACAGTACAAGACTGGGCAACATTTGACTGCATTGTGCACAGGGTCACCAATAGTCAACTGATTTGACAGCCACTAATAACAACAACAACAACAAATGAAAGAGATGCACACAACTTGCAACAACATTCCGGAAGAGAAATGTATGTGTTAATTACACCTCATGTCTCTGGCTTACAAGAGCACAATAAGCCTGAAAAAGAGAATATACATCTTTCACCTGTGTTTTTTGTTAGTATTTCATTTTCTTGGGAACCAGTGTCACATGAACTGCATCTATACAGGTTGTTTTTGAAGACCTTTAATTCCTCATATATATGTTGCTGATATTCAATAGGACTAGTAGCAGTAAGTGCATTTTAAATTTTACTTGTTTGAAACCTTTCGTTTTTATTTTTTTAACTTGTAATTGTGATTTGCGTGAACTTTTGCAAAGCAGATGCATTTTACATTCAACAGTCCATCACATTTCATTTTGTGACACTGTTTACAATCCCCACAATGTAACAGCTCTCTTCCCATTTCTCCCTGTGGTTACCCTTTCCCTGTGTCCAGTGATTCTTTGTAGTGAGTAACTGTTTTTCGCCCTTAACTATCCCCACCATGAAGATTGGTTAAATAGACCAGAAAAGTCAAACAACTTTCCCTCCAGAATTTGACCTGGAAAAGACATCTTTCCCAATCATGATGAAGTCTGTGGTTAAATCATTACGTTTCAGTCTTTAAATCTTGCCATATTCTTTATTACTACCACTTTCAAAAGTTAAATTGAGAAGCCTATGCTAAATTCTGAAACCTGTAAGTCAGAAAAACCTAGTGACAGAGATTTAGATCCTCACTTCATATTTGGCTATTGCACCTTTTTGCTTCTGTTGTATATATGAGGGGCGCTAGGGTGAGGGGAAAAGTAGGAGAGATGAGGATATAGAAAGATACATGAATGTTGCTCTGACTTGTACCAGACCGTGGTGTTCACACTAGAAAAGAGAGCAAGGCTGAATGAGGGAGGTAGCCCCAAAGAGCACCTTGACTGAAGCTGGCATAAAAGCACCATCTCTGTAGAAGTCCTTTGTCACAGTGTGTGGTAGTTCAGTTTGTGTGTCAACTTGGCTGGGCCTGGTTGAGTGGCTGGGCAGCTGGATGTAGTATTCCCCATGATGAGACCAATAATCAACTCCACGGTGGAATCTACTGTGAGCAGCTGGGTAGCTGCCTTTGGGTATGTGGTCTGCTTCCTGTATATAAGCAGAAGATTTGGGGAATGGTCTCTAGCTTATGGCACACTTGGACCCTGCATGTAGCTGTGTCATTGTTCAGCAACCTGCCATGTTCTCCTGACCTTGGGACTTAAAATGAACTTGAATTAATGGCCTGCCATGTGGTTTGGTAACATCGGGTCTTTGCCTTTTTACTTGCAACTGTCTGAGTGAAGAAATGCCTCTAGCTCCAGTGGGCCGGGAGCAGAAGGCAGACCTGGACCCCAAAGCTGAGGGGATTTCACCCAGCCCCTAGAGCCTGGCACTTTGAACTTGGACTTAGAGCCTCCAAACCATAAGAGAATAAACTTCTGCTTGTTAAGGCCATCCATTTTGTGATATATTCTTGTCAGAGCAGCACTAGGTACGAGAACACAGTGTTTTGATTCTAAGCTAGAAAAAGTGTGGTACGTGGAAAATAAACAGTCTATAAACACTTGCAAAGAAAATTAGAAATAAAACTTTGATAAGTATTAAAGACTAGTGTCTAAGGCACTTGACTGCTAACCAGAAGTCTGGCGGTTCAAACCCACCAGCCACTCCTCGGAAGGAAGTTTGGACAATCTACTTCCATAGTGATTCTGCCTCGAAAACCCAAGGAGGGGTCACTGTGAGTCAGATTCAACTCAACGGCAGTGAGCTTGAATGAAAAAGGAGCGAAACTACCCAAATTTACCCCAGAGCTTGCTATAATAATGATGCTTTCCATCTGAGTAATACTTTTAAGTGTTATTTTGTATGAATTATCCCAACAACCCTTTGACATAATTATGACAAATATAATTACTTGTATTTCATTAATACTAAAATGGAAAAGCAGAGAAGTGACTCTCCTAAACTTACATTACTAGCAACTGGCAGAATTATTATTAGACCTAAGTTGTTCAACACCCAGTCCCCATTTTCTTTCTGTAATATCTAAAAAAAAAAAAATCGCCTTAATTCACTGTGTTCAAGTCAATTTGACTCATAGCAACCCCTTCTTGTATTTCTGAGGTGGTATCTCTATGGAAATGGATTGTCCAATCTTCCTTCCAAAGATACTGGTTAATATCTAATTTCAGCTGTTCTAATAAAGTAATGACAAAATCTTGCTTTAAGAATGAGACAAATATGACTTATCTATTTCCTGGACACAATGTACCACAATATCTATTTTCCTGTTTTTGAAGATCATTGATGATAGTTCTTTGAAAATTTTACTACAAATCCAAATTCATAAGATGATCGCAAACATTGTTAAACTATCAATTAAATATAAATCCTAGGCCGTGGAAAAGATCATATCCCAATAGCAAAGCACAGGATGACTTATTATCAGAGTTAGAACAAGATTAAATAAATCTTTTTTGTTGTTATGTTTAAAGGAAAGAAAATCTGAGCTGGTAAGAGAAATCATGGATTCCCATTCATCCTCTCCAATCTGAACATGCATTGTCCTTCTCTCTCTTGATTTTCTTAGACCAGTCCATCAATTTGTCTGCTCATATTGTATTTATTTCTTCACTTTTAAAACTTCTATTTGTCCATTCGGAACTAACCTCTGAGGTCACCTTGTAGTTAAATAACAAACTGGCTCAAAAAATAATGAATATCACCTGTAGAAAAGATCACCCATATAAGACCAAATAGTCAAAAATTACATAAAAATAAAAAAGAGGAGATATAAAGGGGACAGGGAAACTAGATTAATGAAAATGGAGCAACTGGAACAGAAATAATGAGAATGTCCACACATCATGGAGTGTAACAGGTGTCAATGAACAACTTGTGTATTAATTGTTGAATGTGAATCTAAACGGCTGTGTAAACCTTTACCAAAAACACAATAAAATCCTACTTTTAAAAAAATATGTTCATATAAAGCTGTATGCTCTTGATCAAATTATAAATCTATTCATATTGTTGACTCACAGAGCACTCAGTGTAGCACGCATCACAGTATCCTGCATATAACAAGTCCTCAATAAATGTTTGCTTAACTGAATCCAATTATATTGTATCCAAACTGTAACCTATGCACTAACCAAGTGTTATACCTGTCAGAGAAGATCAGGATGAGCCTAATTTGTGTTTAATATTAGTTTGAAATGTTAATTTCTTATTTAGTTTCTGAATGCCAAGTAGCCAGGCCTCTATCTATGTGAAGTCTGAAAAAGGCACCTCATCACATGAATAAAAGATAACTACATTTTCTATGTGTTATTTTCTCCAGGGGACCACAGGAGGAAGCAGAATCTCTTTTAATGTCTACTGATAAGTTTAGAAAAAAATGACATTATTCCTTTAAGAACCAGTTAGATCAAAAGGTTGGTTAGAGGTTAGGCCATAAAACCACAAGGAGATTAGGAGAAGTACTAGTGAGTACACTTTCCTAGTTATTTGTTAATGGAAGTAAAACTCAGCTTCAAAGGGCAGAAAGCTAGGCAGAAAAATAATGAGGTGGAGGAAAACGATTCCCTTCTGATTGGAAAAGGATCATTAGGAGGGACTCACACTGAGGAGCCCTAGTAGGGCTCTACTCTCCCCTTTCCAAGTTTTCCTAAGCAATGTGGGGCAGAAAACCACATGGAACTGACAGCTGAACAAAACCCAATGCCTGTTCCCTATTTTAGCAGAGAGTTAGGGGATTGTGTGGTTGGATACAGAGTACTGGATAATAGATAAGAGAGAGAAAAGACCAAAGGTTGAAGTTCCCATCATTGTCAAGTATTACTCATCTGAGTTGTCCAACAATCCAGATATTCAGGACAGGCTCTTAAAATTTAAATCGGTGACTCCCAAATCTTCCTGCTCAGGTCTATGCAGGGATACAGAATCAGGATTAGATTAAGAGGGGACTGACAGCAGTAGATTGACACAGTCAAAGAATAGCAAGAATGTACTGATTGTTTGAGGGAAATGGTGGTTCAGTGGTAGAATTCTCACCTTTCATTCCAGAGACCAGGGTTTGACTCCTGGCCAATGCATCACCTGTTTATCAGTGGAGGCTTGGTTATTGCTGTAATGCTGAAGAGGTTTTAGCAGATATTCCTGACTAAAATAGCGTAGGAATAAAGGCCTGATGACTACTTCCAAAATCAGCCAATGAAAACCCAATGGATCAAAACAGTCTCATTCCACCCATTCATTGTGTATAGGCTCTTCATAAGAGCAAAGAACAACTGATTGTTTTCATTATCATATTTTTTAAAATGTGTCCTAATTCATAAATAACATTGCCTAGAGTTTTAAATTTGTCAAAAAGGAAATGGAACACATAAAGATTGATATCCTTGGCATTAGTGAGCTGAAATGGACTGGTTTTGGCCATTTTGAATCAGACAACCATATGATCTACTATG
>NW_006921595.1:1838064-1860226 GCF_000298275.1 Orycteropus afer afer
AGTGCCTAAGGCATTTGACTGCAAACCTGAAGGCTGGCAGTTCAAACCCACCAGCCACTCCTTGGAAGGAAGACTGGGCAATCTACTTCTGTAGAGATACTGCCTTGGAAACCCAAGAAAGCGTCACTAGTTTTAAATAGCTGTGTCATAAAAACTCATCATTCAGCTGATCGTCACTCTTTCTCTTTTCCCAAATGGAATGATTTTTTTCAGGAGTGATTTCTTTATTCGTATCACAGATTCTTGCTACGTGGCTCGTAGGCATTTTGAGGCTTATTTTGTGAGATCTTTGTGATTTGCTCTGCACCTGGGAAGTGAGACTGGGGACATCCTGAGTGTCTCAACCAGCTGACCATCACTAGCAGTGAGGTATGTATGCTTCTCACCTGCCTAAGCCCCATCATATATTTCCTGCTTAATTGGGGTTTTCTCCAAAAGTTGTGGCAACGTTCATTCTGTCTTCTATGTTCCAGAGACATGAGGAAGCTTGTCTGTGAATGCCAATGTTCCTACATGTCTTCCCAGGGCCCAGAAGTTTTTAATACATGACAATCCTGGAGGGCTTTCATTCCTAAATTGGATGTCTAGATTAGGCTTCTAAGGTTTCATTTGTTTGTGTTAACATTTTTAAGGTTTTGGTTATTAGTTCTGATAGCAGAAGTATTGAATGCTCATCATGGAACATTTATGTTATAAATCGAGCTAACAGACTATCAAATAAATTGCATATTATCCTCCTTTCTTGACACTTGTCTTCAGGATGATGGGAAGACAAGGTTCAAACCCAACCATGGAGTTTCTTTCTGGAAGCTGGTAGTGCATAGAAGAGAGGCAACCCCCAAAAAGCAGCCTGTCCCCCTTTTCTTCCCATCCCTAACTCTACTTGGCCATCATGTGAGCTTAAGTAAGCATGGTCTCTACTGTGAGCACAGACCCAGGGAAGAGATCTGCTTAAGTCCTGGAAGCAGGCTCCAAATCCTTTCTAGAAGGGAATTTGGAGTGCCAGGCACCTGAATCAGGTCAGGAAGGTGTGTGCACAGAGTCAGAGTGAGCACCTGCCCTGGACCCTCAGCCCCTCTGACTTTCTATCACATTGCTATTCCTGATAGATGGCATTTTGGGGGCCTGACTAAGGGAGACACACTTGGACATAGATTTACTTTGAACTTAAAAAAAAAAAAAAAAGAAAAGAAAGAAAGAAAACTGCCATCAAGTCAATTCCAACTCACAGTGACCCTATGATGGAGTAGAGCTGCTCTATAGGGTTTCCAAGGCTGTAAATCTTTTTGCAAGCAGATTGCCTCATCTTTCTCCCACTAAAGGGCTAGTGGTTTAGAACCACCAACCTTTTGGTTAGCAGCTAAATGCTTTATCAACTTAACAACTGCACCAGAGAGCTCCTTAGTTTGAACTTACCAGCATATACTAATGTGGCTCTTAGTCATTCCACATTAATGCTAGCTGTCTTTGTGTAAGAATTTCTTCTTGGAACAGTCCTACCACTGACTGTGCCAATGTAATCCTAGATAACTGAAGGTATTGGTTTGGGGATATGAATTTGTCCTCTAGCATCCAGCACATGTGAAAAGCAAGGAAAAATAAGAAGCCAAAAGCTAGTCAGTTGAAAAGTCTTCGGATTATCAGATATATCAGATTCAGTCGTATTCATGCCTGGGTCAAAACAGAAGTTCTCTCCCTTCAGGAATATGCTCACAATGCAGCATATCCATGTATAAATGCACCATACTTCCTTTTCCCTTTTTTGATGCAATGACACATTTGATAGAGCTCAAAAATACCATGTTATCTACAATTTGTAAAAGCATTTTGGAATGTTCAATAAAGCAAGTGAGAAATTACTGAATCTTGATTTGAATATCTGGAAAGTATATCTTCTTTGCTAATCAATAAGTATATTAATCAGGCACACATATTCACACAGAGAAAATTCCGATAAAAATTATGGGTCATTGAACAAAAGGTATACTGTGATTACTTGTAATAGAGGAAAGCATAGCTTTCTACTCTGTTAAAAATGGTATGGCCAAATTGTTGTTATATGGAGATATGACCCCCACACACAAAAAAAGTAGGAATAAAAGATATCTTAAAGTGTGCCAAGCAGTTGATTATTAAAAATATGAGATCTTTTGGATTTTGTAAGGTTTGTGATATTTTCCAGCTTTTTAAAAATCTGTAGTATATTGTAAGGAGCTCTGGTGGTGAAGTGGTAAGGCATTTGGCTGCTAACCAGAAGGTTGGCAGTTTAAACCAACCAGCTACTTTGTGGGAGGAAGATGAGGCAATCTACTTACTTAATGATTTACAGCCCTGGAAAGCTTATGGGGTTGCTATGAGTTGGAATTGACTCAATGGCAGTGGGTTTTTGGTTTGGTAATATATCATAATCTCAATTTAAATAAGCATTCTTTTTGGAACTAATTCTATATTTAGCATTGTGCATTCTTCATTTTAAAGATGTCCCCAATATTGCATAAGCTCCAGACTCCATCAATCTGGTTCTACTTCTGAAAACAGGAGGCAAAGTCAGGCAGTTCTTGAGCCTTCTAGGTGAGATGAAGGTCCAGATAGGCAGAGCCCCATCTGGAGAGTTAAAAAGGGGCAGAAGGGTATTTTTAAGTTACATTAGAAGGCATCAACATTGAGTAAAAGCCAATATATTCAGACCGATTAAGAAAAAAAGTCAATATGAACTAAGAAAATATTTGACTTATAAATGTTTTTAGTAAAAATGTGTTTATTTTCTTTCAGGTCCATAAATGAGCTGAATTATTCAATAAAATATTTGGGTGTACACACTCTTCAATTAATAAGACAATTCATTTGCTATTTAGGGCCATTTACTGTATTGCAATGTTTCATTGTTATGTATAAAGCCACCCTGAGTTAGAGCTGACTGGTTGGCAACTAACAACAACTATATTTGCATATAAACAGTTAATATGTAGTCCTACATATTGTTTGTTTTTTTGAAAGCAAGGGTTTATTAACACTTAGACTCTGGGTTTTCTCTGCATGGATGCAAATCCTGGGTGCAGTGCTTATCGATGCTGTGAACTTGGGCCTCAATTTTCTTGCTTGTAGTGCCTAAGGTATTTGACTGCTAATCAGAAGGCTGGTGGTTCAAACCCACCAGCCACTCCTCAGAAGGAAGACTGGGCAATCTACTTCTGTAGTGATACTGCCTCAGAAATCCAAGGAAGGGTCGTTATGAGTCAGAACCAACTTGACAGCACTGAGTTTTGTTTTTGTTTTTTATTTTTATGTTCAACCTCACAGTGGAACTTGCCTCATAATGTTGACTTGAGAATTAAATGAGATAGCATGTGAAAAATGCTTAGGACAGTGTAGGGTCCAGAATAAGAGCTTAATTCATATGACCTATTACATGCTAACCAAGCACTTTCCTTATAGACCATGAACTATAGAAAATGAGTGATAGAACATCAACTTCACCCAAGTCAGTTCGAGTGATTACAAAACTCAAATCAATGACCATCAAATAAATAATGGTTTGGCAGAACTAATTGTTTTGTCTCTAGCCCAGTCACATTGTAGCAGAAACTCTGACAGGCCATGCAGTGTTACACTGATGGGAGAACATGGCAAGAAGGATATTAAATTAGTCGAAGTGCAGTGAGTGATTGATATCATCTGTATCTCTCTAGGATCTCTCTGCATTGCCGTGCTGACCAATTTAAAGCACGGCATTTGTTCTCTCGGGCAGATGTTTGAATTCCAGATTTACACTGAACCACTTCTATCTATCTGACAAAATATGGAAAACAATTACAATAACAGAATAAATCTCTAATTGGTTAATTGTCATGGCAATAAAACTGAAATAGACTTGTCATATGATTATAGCACAAGATTCCAAGTACTGTAATTGATATTCACAAATGTATATTTAAGAATTTTCTGCTCTAAAGCACCTCTATTGCAAATCAGCAAGCTACAGTAAGAAAATATTAGTATTTCTTCTATTTATCTTTACCAAAATCTTTCTTAACTTGAAAAATTAGCTTTGAGCCTCCCACAATGGTGTTTTTGAAAAAGAAACGATGAATGCCGACATTAAGCTCAGTATTTTTCAGCCTTAGACTCAATGACTATCTAGAGAATAGTATGTGATGTTCATTGCATAGAGATTTCTAAAAAGACTATTAGCACCATAAGCTTTCCTGGATTTTTTAATAACAATTTCCTATTAAAAGACAAAAGAAATTAATAGAAGTAATTTAAGCCATGCTCAAAAATAAAGAATAAATGAGAATTGGATAATTTTTAATAGGCATTATCCCCTATAATAAGTTTATATAAAAAGCAACAGTTTCCTCCATGCTGAGTCAGAAAATGTGGAATGGGAGCTCTGGTAGCATAGTGCCTAAGGCACTTGACTGCTAACCAGAAGACTAGCGGTTCAAACCCACTAGCCACTCCTCAGAAGGAAGATGGAGCAATCTACTTCTGTAGTGATACTTCCTCAGAAACCCAAGGAGGGGTCACTATGAGTCAAGTCCGACTGGACGGCACATAACAACAACAACAACAACAACAAGTCAAGGAATGCAAGCCTTGCTTGTGCAATGGTTAAAGCACTTGGTTGTTCACAGAAAGGTTGGCCATTCAACCCACTAACCCCATGGGAGAAAGATGTGGTCATTTGCTTCTGTAAAGATTTTTAGCCTTGGAAACACTACAAGGAGGTCTACTCTGTCCTATAAGGTTGCTATGAGTCGGAATTGACTCAACAGCAGTGGGTTTGGTAATCAAGGTACCAAAAACTCACTGCCATTGAGTTGATTCTGACTCACAGTGACCCCCATTGGGTTTCCAAAGCTGTAAATCATTACAGGAGCAGACTGCCTCATCTTCCTTCTGTGGTGCAGCTGGTGGGTTCAAATCACTGACATTTTTGTTAGCAGCCAAATGGCTTAACCCCTACACTACACCATCAGAGCTCTTAATCAAGGTATAGGTACGTATTATGTAATTAATACCATTTCATCAAACATATACTTGCAGGTCACTGGGCACAAAATGTGTGGACACTGCTACAATTAAGTTCTGTTTTGTTAACTTACAGATATAAATAGTTATAACTGAGCAAGAAATACTTATTGTGAAAAGGAATAGAAGAAGACTT
This sequence comes from Orycteropus afer afer, assembly GCF_000298275.1. Classification (NCBI taxonomy): domain Eukaryota; kingdom Metazoa; phylum Chordata; class Mammalia; order Tubulidentata; family Orycteropodidae; genus Orycteropus; species Orycteropus afer. The sequence continues at coordinate 1,843,235 of NW_006921595.1, forward strand.
CTAGTTCAAGATGGTTAAGAACCTGTGCTACCACCATTCTCTCCCAACATTCCGTTAAAAAGGAAGAAGTTAAAAAATTAAATGCACTGTAGAACTGGAAACCTGGGAAGTATACCATCAGAACAGAGAATAAATTCTCAAACAAATAACAGAAAAAAAAATAAGACACAACTGAAAAACTGACAACCATTTCAAATAAAAGAGAAACTTCCCATGTCTAAGTGAGTTTCCACAAAGGAATTTTTCATTGCTCTAAGATCAGAGGCAGCAGCGTATAGGAGGAGGTAGACAAGAATGAGTAGCTAGTTAAGCAATTAAATGACAATAAAAAAAAAAAGTTAGAGCAATTTCATAAACTGTGTTTCTGGATTTGACCTTCAGCTGTGGATTAAATTCTGGAAGACACCTCTTTGAATTCAGAATTCTAACATGAGAGAGTTAATGATTGGTAGAAGACAAGAGACTCATCTGTTAGTTTGTTGTATTATGGTGGCTTGTGTGTTGCTGTGATGCTGGAAACTATGCTACCAGTGTTTCAAATACCAGTAGCGTAACACATTTTCAATGGAACACTCAGATTAAAACAGATTAGGAAGAAAGGCCTTGCAATCTACTTCTGAAAATCAGCTAATGAAAACCTATGGATCACAACAGAACATTGGCTGACCCACTTGCTTTGGATACATCAGCAGAGGGGTGCAATTATTTCAAGAAGACATTATGTTTGGTAAAGTAGAGTGTCAGTGAGGTCATGGGAAAACCTCAGGGAGATAGATTAGCACAACAGTTGCAATGATGGATTCAAACCCTCCAGCAATCGTGAGAATGATGCAAAATTGAGCAACATTTCCTTCCATTGTACATAAGGTCACAAGAAGTTGGACTTCCAGTAGGATGGCAGAATAGGCAGACAAGCTGCACAGACCCTCTTCAACAAAGAAAAGAGAAACCAATTGAGAGAGATACAGAAGATAATCCTGGAGCCCTGAACTTGAAAATAATTATACAAAAGTGGATTAGGCACCAACTACTGGAAAAACCTGAGCAAAAACAGGTTCTAAGAATAGGCTCCATTTGCCAAGGATAGCAGTTACATATGGGAGGCTGACAACAGGAAAGGAGACAGGTGGTGAGTGTATAGTGCTGTTAATTAGCAAACAGAGGAGCACAGTTCCCTGATTACATAGATAACATCCAAAGAAAATGAAAATCATGGGCAAGTCACTCAAACATACAATCTGAAATCAAATATAAACATAAAAATGGCACAAAGTCTCAGAGATAATGGAGCATCACAGTCCACACAAAGAAGCAAGGTAAAGCAAGAGAAACAAGGGACCAGGATACAGACTCAAAACACATCCCTGAAGAAGAAGCAGCATTGGAACTCCCTGATAAGTAATTCAAATGAATTATATTTAGGTACCTTCAACAAATTGAGAAACAGACCAAGGAAAACACTGACAAAATTGAGGAAAACACAGAGAAAACCCTAGAACAGTTTCAAAAGACAATACAAGAACAAAATGACAAAATAAATGAAAAATTAGAAATGATACAAAATCTACAGACAGAAATCCAGAAGTTTAATACTAAATTTTCAGAAACAGATAACACATTGAATGGGGAAAGGAGTAGAATTGATTTACTGGAAGACAGAATTAGTGAGATTGAAGGCAAATACCTCAATACTTCTTTGGAAAGGGATCAGTCAGAAAAAAAGATCAAAACAAAATGAAGAAAGCCTAAGGATCATGTGGGATACAATCAAAAGGAATAACCTACGTGTAATTGGAATTCCAGAATAGGAAGAGCCAATAAAGCTACAGAAAAAATTGTCAAAGATTCGTTAGAAGAGAATTTTCCTGGCATGATGAAAGTGAGAATATATCCATTCAAGAAGTTCAAGGAACCCCAAACAGGATAGGCCCCATAAGAAAATCACCAAGACATATCATCATCAAACTCATCAAAACCAAAGACAAAGAAAGAATCCTGCAAACAGCATGGAAAAAATGAAAAGTTATCTACAAGGGGCAACCAATAATCCTAAGCTAAGATTTCTCAGCAGAAACCATGCAGGCTAGAAGACAATGGAATGGTATATATAAAACCCTGAATGAGAAAATTTTCCAACCAAGAATTATATACACAGTTAAATTGTCCCTCAAATATGATGGTGAAATTAGGACATTTCCAGATAAGCAGAAATTAAGGAAATTTGTTAAAATCAGACCAATGTTACAAGATATACTCAAGGGAGCCCTTTAGACAAAGAAACAACAACAGCAAACAACAGTTGGCCGTTAACACACATGATGACATAACCCAGAAACCAACCCAGTTATAGAAGTACCCAAAGTAAATAAGCCTACAGGATTTTAAACAGGGAACCAGAGACATAAATTGACAAATGAGGACAACTATGAACCAAAAAAGAGGAAAAAATTGTATAGTTACAGAACTTCTAAATGGTAGGGAAGTTAAGACAACTACAAGATAGGACAGACTGTTCTAAACTTGGGAAGAAAATTATAAATCACAGGGTAACCTTAAAGAAAAATGATAAACCTTCACATCAAAATAAAAAAAGAGAACCACCACAAATATTTAGCAAATACTAAAACAATACCAATGAAGGAAATGATAACATTATTCATAAACAAAATGAGCTCAGCACAGAAAATTATATGGAACAAAGAGATCAGCACCACGAAAAAGCACATAACAAAACTACAGCAAAAATTCATACTTGTTGATAATTACATATATGGCAAGGGACTTATCTCTAAGATTCACAGAAAATTCCAATGCTTCAACAGCAAAGGGATTAACAATCCAATTGAAAAATGGGCAGAAGACATAAATAGATACCTCACCAAGAAGGATATTCAGGTGGCCAGCAAATACATGAAGAGAAGCTTATGATCATTGGCTATCAGAGACATACAGATCAAAACAACAATGAGATACCATCTCACCCCAGCACTGATGGCCAGATTCAGGGAGACAGAAAATAACAAATGCTGGCAAGGATGTGGAGAGATTGGAACTCTCATACACTGCTGGTGGGACTGTGAAATGATATAACCACTGTGGAGAACAGTATGGCAATTCCTTAGAAACCTGGAATTGGAGATACCATTTGACCCAGCAATTCCATTACTAGGTATATATCCTAGAGAGGTGAGAGCCAGGGCAGGACTAGATATATGCACACCCATGTTCATCACAGCACTATTTAAAATGGCCAAAAAGTGGAACAGGCTACTTACCCATCAACGGAAGAGTGGATGATCAAACTGTGGTGCATACACACAATGGAATGCTGTGTAGCACTAAAGAATAATGTTGTTCTGTGCCATCGAGTCAGACCCAACTCATAGAGACCCCTCCTTGAGTTTTCAAGGTGGTATCACTGAGGAAGTAGATTGCCCAGCCTTCCTTTGGAGGAGTGGCTGGTAGGTTTGAACTGCCATCCTTCTGGTTAGCAGTCAAGTGCCTTAGGCACTACGCTACCAGAGATCCTAAAGTATAATGTAAAGTCTGCAAAACACTGCATAACATAGATGAGCTTGGAGGACATTGTGCTGGGTGAAATGGATCAATCACAGAAGGACAAATACAGTATTAGTTCATGGTTGTGGAGGGTCAAGGAAAGGAGTATATATGGAAGGAAACTTTCTTTGTTGCTTGCCAGGAGTAGGAAGGGAGGGGAGGGGACACTGCAAAAAAAAAAAAAAAAAAAAAAAGCACTAACCCATGTCACTTTCGTTTTGTGTATTTCACTGTACGCACAGTGCCACCAGGTTGCTGGCTGGTTTTGTATATTTCACTGTGCATACAGTGAAATACACAAACAAGCTCATTTTAATAAATGATCACTGAGAAATTAGTCTACATATTCAGAAGAACACCCACACTCTTGAAAAGAAAGTCTTCCCAACACTGTATATTTCTTCTCTGTATACCTCTGGTAGCATAGTGCCTAAGGCACTTGACTGCTAACCAGAAGGCTGGCAGTTCAAACCCACCAGCCGCTCCTTGGAAGGAAGGTCAAGCAATCTACTTCCGTAGAGATACTGCCTCGGCAACTCAAGGAGGAGTTGCTATGAGTTGGGGCTAATGGCACATAGCAATATCAACATGTCCAACCAGCAGACAGGTCTTTCTACATCACAACAAGAATTCATGTGCAGACAGGAAGTTTCACTTGAGCTGAGGAAATAACTCTTTCTCACATTATTGTTTAAATTATATCCTCATCTACAATATAAATAGATCACGAATAATCGCCAAATAGTCAAGAATTATTCCAGCATGAAAAAGACATAATGCCGAGCAAATACAAAAACTATACCCAGAGAATACGGAGTTAACACAGAAACGTCAGGAACTTTAAATTAAGTACATTGTTCTCAAGGAGATTTGTAAAACTATCACACTTATACACTTAAAAAGAGTAGGCTAATAATATATTTTTTAAAATAAGCAAAGAAAACTCTTGAAAATTAAAGACATTATTAAAAAAATTAATAGATGATCTGAATTGCAAAATGTACAGCATTGAATATTGAAACAGAATTCTAGAATAATGGTCAAGGAGTATTAATCACCTTTCCTTATATTAGGGGAAAAAATGATATGGAAGTGCTTATTAGTTTGGCTGGCTTGGAGGTTATAAGCAGAGAGAGTGATGGGAAATACTGCAGGAAGTGTACATTAGGGAAACACCAAGGAAAAACTGAAGTTGTCCCAATGCTGGCAAAGAGTCTGTAACCAGAAAATGCAGCAACAGAGGGAGCAGGTACAAGGCAGATGACTGTTTAAGCCTCAGGTGCCTCTATCTTCCTCTCATTCTGATGAGAGCTAATCCCAGGAGAGCCTACAAATACAACAGAAAACATCTGGCTGGATATTCTTAGAGTAGGAGCAAGAGCAAACTGTTTTTTAGCAGCTGCAGTTCTCTGCAGGTAAGGAGCTAAGGATCCAAGAAAGCTCCCTGACCCACATTGGGAGAAATGCCACCTTCATGGGCTGAGTAACACTTTGTGGTAAGGAGCTAAGTAGCCGCAGGCAAGAGCGCTGTCCTCTCTTCCCAAGAAATCCCACCCCACAGCATTCTTGCTTCCAGGGACATGCATCTTACTCAAACTAGACAAAAAAGAAACCTACTTCCGTTAAAGTTTGACCTGTAGACATAATGCATCAGTGAGGGAAATTTATCCCAGAATGCCTTCTATAGCTGTGTGGAAAATTGAGATGGCAATTGCATTGTGTTGTTGATGAACACAGTAACAGAGCTGTGCTGATAAGTGCTTAACAACTGGCTCCCTAGGGAAAAACTTTTGATTGCAGCATTTGGCAATTTTTATGGTGTCAATATCTCCAGTATGACCGATTTCAAGCTACCAACATTATTATGCTAGTGAACGTGGTATTAAGAAGAAATACATAGGCCAGTTCTAAAACAAAAATGCCTGCAACTCATTCCAAGCTTGGCATTTGTCTTTCCAACACATGACAAACCTACTTCTTGATGTGCATAGTGATCAGTGTTATGTATCAACTTGACTAGGCACAGATAAGTTATATGAAGAAGTGGCCCAGATGACCATGGTGTCCACTCTGTCACATTACTTTCCCTCTCCCAGTCTCCACCTATGACCTCATGGAGTGTTCTATATGATCAATTGACTAAGAAGGAGAAAACTCATCCCTGGTTTATGGATGGTTCTGCGTGATAGGCAGACATCACTCAAAAGTAGAAAGTGACACCATTGCAGCCCCTTTCGGGAGGACAGTCGTTAAGGGTGATCCTCCCAATGGTCAGAACTATGAGCGGAGTACTTGGTTGTTCACTTTGCTTGAAAGAAGAAATGGCCGGATGTGTGATTGTATACTGATTCATGGTCCATGGCCAATGGTTTGGCTGGATGGCTAGGGATTTGGAAGGAACATTATTGGAGAATTGGTGACAAGGAAGTATGGGGAAGAAGAATGTGGATAGACCTCTCTGAATGGGCAAAAGAAGTGAAGATATTTGTATCTTCTGTGAATGCTTCCCAAATAGTGATGTCAGCAGAGAAGGATTTCAACAATCAAGTGGGTAGAATCACATTTCTGTGATCAGTCATCCTTTTTTCCCAGCCACTCCTGAAATTGCCCAAGGGCTCATGAACAAAGTGGCCATGGTGGCAGGGATAGAAGTTATGCATGGGCTCAGCAACATGGACTTCAACTTACCAAGGCCAACTTGGCTACAGCCACTGCTGAGTGCAAAATCTTCTAGAAAGAGAGACCAACACTGAGTCCCTGATATGGTACCATCCCTTGGGTGTGATCAGCCAGCAACCTGGTCGCAGGTTGATTACATTGGACCACTTCCACCATGGAATGGGTAGTGTTTTGTTTTTATTAGGATATACACTTAACTCTGGATACAGATTTGCCTTCCCTGAATGTAATGCTTCTGCCAAAACTACCATCCGTGGACTTACAAAATTCCTTATCTATCATCATGGTGTCCAGACAGCATTGCCTTGCATCAAGGGACTCATTTCACAGCACATGAAGTGTGACAATGGGCCCATACTCATGGAATTCACCAGAGTTAGCATGCTCCCCATCATTCTGAAGCAGCTGGCTTTATAGAATGATGAAATGGCCTTCTAAAGACCCAATTATGGCACCAGCTATGCAGCAGTACTTTACAGGGTTGGGACAATATTCTCCAGGAGGCTATATAGGTTCTAAACCAGCCTCCACTATATGATGTTTCTCCCATAGCCAGAATTCATGGGTCCAGGAATCAACAAGTGAAAATGGGAATGGCATCACTCGTTATCACCCCTAGTGACCCAGTAGCAAAATTTTTGCTTCCTGTGCTCATGCTCCTATGCTCTGAAGGTCTAGTAGAGGTCTTCATTCCAAAGGGAGTAATGCTCCCAACTAGACACACAACACTGATTCCACTGAACTTGAAGTTAAGAATGCCATCTAGCCACTTAGGACTTCTCATGCACCTGCATCAACAGGCAAAGAAAGGAGTTATCACATTGGCTAGTGTGATTTATTCTGATTACCAAGGGAAAATTGGATTGATATTACATAATGGAGTTAAAGAATATGTCTGAAATACAAGAGATCCCTTAAGGAATCCCTTGTACTACCATGTCCTGTGATTAAAGTCAAGAAAAACTACAGCAATCCAATTCTGACATGATTCCTAATGGCCCAGACTGCTCAGGAATAAAGGTTTGTGTCATCCCACAGGGCAAGAACTATGATTAGCTGAAGTACTTGCTAAAGGCAAAGAATATGGAATGGGTAGTGGAAGAAGGCTGTTCTAAATACCAGTTATAATTACATGACCAAGTGTAGAGGCGAGGACTGTAACTGTTATGAGTATTTTTTCCTGGTTTTATTATACACATGTAGCTGTGTGAACCTGAACACGTGTCCTTAGGTGCTCAGGTGGCATAGTGCCTAAGGCATTTGACTGCTAACCAGAAGGCTGGTGGTTCAAACCCACCAGTCACTCCTTGGAAGGAAGGAGTCTTAGGCAGTCTACTTCCACAGTGATACCACCTTGGAAACCCAAGGAGGGGTCGCTATGAGTAGGATCTGACTCAATGACACATGTCCTTAAACCATACATAATCTCTAAATAAAGACAATTATCAAGTCATACTGGCATTGAACACTATACACACACACACACAATATTTTTATTTTTTCCTCTCACTTACCCTATTACTTACAAATTATAAGATATAAATAGGGTTACTATGTTTTCAGTTATAAGCATGCTACTTTGTCATGCTAGGCATCAGTGTGATTTTATAATTGTCTTTATTTAGAGATTATGTAAAGTTTAAGGAGATGTGTTTAGGAGCCAATTGACGAGGGGTAGATTGTGATGGGTATTGTTATGTACCAACATGTCTAGGCTATGATTCTCAGTATTGTATAATTATCCTCCATTTTATGGTCTCATTTAAGGGGAGTTTCCTTGGAACTATGACCTGCATCCAACATACAGGGATGCTCTGGCAAAGCTCTCTCTCTCAATCCTGCATTTAATTTATCATTTAATTCTGGTTCTTGGGATGTGAGCCAACAGCCTGCCATCTAACTTGGAAATGTTGCCCTGGTGGTGTAGTGCCTAAAGCATTTGACTGCTAACTAGAAGGTTGGAGGTTCAAACCCACCAGCCACTCCTCAGAAGGAGGATTAGGCAATCTACTTTCATAGATTTACTGCCTCAGAAACCCAAGGAGGGGTCTCTATGAGTTTGAACCTACTCCATGGCAGTGAGTTGGGTTTTTTATAGCCATGTATGTCAGGAGTCACCTTCAGCCTGATGCTTGATCCATGGATTTGGGACTTGCCAGCCTCCACAATTGCATGAGCCATTTCCTTGAAATCAACCTCTCTGTCAATCACTCTCTCTCTCTCTCTCTCTCTCTCTATGTATATATATATATATATATACACACACATATACATTTCATTGGTTTTGCTCATCTAGAGAACCCAGCCTAAGACAGTATGATTTCTCTGATCCTAGGGCAATCCTCAAAGAATCACAAAATACAGATACTTAAAATCAATTAATCTCTCAGTATCTTGAAAATAGCTAGCTCCTTATCAGCATACTTTGAAATTTCCTTGCTTAATACCCTTTACAGGAGCTCTGGTAGCATAGTGGCTAAAGCACTTGACTGCTAACCAGAAGGCTGGCGGTTCAAACCCACCAGCCACTCCTCGGAAGGAAGGTTGGGCAATCCTACTTCCGTAGTGATACTGCCTCGGAAACCCAAGGAGGGGTCGCTATGAGTCGGGGCCGACTCGACGGCACATAACAACAACAACAACAACAATACCCTTTACTACTGGAATGGAACTCCATCATTTAAGCAGGTAGTTAAGAATATAGATAGATGTATAAGAGAGTGATTCATACTGAACTCAATTCAGAAACCTATTAAAATGACACAAAAGAAGAGGGGGGAAAAAAAAAAACCTATGCTTCTAAAAAGGTGGAGACAAATCTGGACTACATTCCACTATTTTCCAAGAGCTAGAAAGAAAGTAACTAGTTCATAAATTCCATCAGGAGCTTGGGGATTTTTGATGTAATGAGTTTTACAGTTTCAGAGGAGAATGCTTTGCTAATAATTATGTAACAGTAATTAAATCTGAAAAAGGCTGTACTCTAACTATGTTGATTTATTGCAGCTCCAACAAAGTACTCCTCGAGCGTGCATTGGAGTGTGTGTTGTCTCCCTCCAGTTTTCTTTAAATTCTCACAGAGCACTGGGTCACAGATGGTCTGAGCTGCTATATTTTCCCTATTAAATTCCTAATAATCTTTTTCTGAGGCTGAGTCATGGAAGCCTGGGGATTTCTCATTTTAATTAGAAGGTTTAAGGAGCTAACTCTGTTTGAAATTTCCTCCTAGGAGAGATGGGTGCAGGTGATCCCATTCAGAAGAATGACACAGTACTGTGGCCAGGACCACATTTCCATATTAGATTGCAGCTTGCTTGGCTCAACTCCTGTTTCTGAGAGTGATCATGCATTGTCTGAATTTGAAGACTAAACTTTGGAAAATAAGTTTACTTGAGGATTATTCTTTGAGAGGACAGAGTTTGGCATTTGCTTCCCATCCCTACTTTGCATATAGAGCAGTGACTCAGGAATGTGAATTATTTGTTATTCCAAAGGAAGTTTAATTTATCTATCTGAGTCAAAGACTCCAAGGAACAGATTTGGGGACCATTTGTCCTCCTTTATCCCTACATTTTTCTCTTTCTGTGCCCCCCTCTCAGACTTAACTTTTAAATTTCCCAAGTTCTGGGACAACTTTGTATTAAAAATCATTTGGAATCAGTTTTACTAAAGTACAGAAATCTCTACGAATGGACAAGCTATTTAGAGTAATACCTTTAATTTGTTGAGGAACCACAAGTAGCATCAAGATGAGCCATATAGCTGAAATAAGATTATCTTTTTCAGTTTACTAATGAGTTTGATCATTTGTAGAAAGCCTGCTATCTGAGATGGAGTGTATGTTACTAGATACAGGTCCCTTGGCATTATAATGTAAAAGAAAAAGAAAATGCTTCTTATAAGACAGCTGTTCAAGTTTCATCTCCCCCCATCGCAAAGCTGGCTTCTCTTCTTTAGTAAAATAATGAGCACCTCGTGCTTTGAATGTGTCACAATCTAGAGATGTCCAGCCGAACAGCAGTTACCTTCGTAGCACCCTGGCGTTTTAACATGCCACACGTGTCTCAGAGCTGGCAGCAACTACTGCATTTTATAAAACTAAGAAGCATAAGCAGAACTAATGCCTCATTTAAAAAATAAGATTTTGTAAATGCTGCTTTTTAGTTCATTAGGAGCACAAAAAAGATTTTTCTCTTCTTTTGCATCAAAATGATGCTCAGCTTTCTGGCTATATTACTTAATTCACTAGCACCTTCAGGTTGAGCTAACTGAGTCATTCTAAGGTTTGAAAAGTGTATTTGTTCAAGTATTTACTAACCTTCAATGATTATATTCATGGCTTCATATTTTTCATAGCAATTAATTAGGTTTTACAAGACAGGTCCTAGTTTTTGTAGTCATAATTTAAAATAAATATTTTACAAATATTACCATATGATATATATTTCATATTTTATGCTTTATAGAGGTGTTTTTTTCCCCACTGTTAAGGTATAAATGTCATTTTCCATGTGTCTAATCAAAACAAAACTGAGAAAGGAAATAATAGTTTCCATACTAAATTCCAGGTTATACCAGAAGGTTAAAAAAGTAAAGACATGTGCAGCTTGAGAATACCATACTAATCTTTTTTTGAAGACAGTTAAAGATTTTTAATCCGTAAGAATAAATTTTCTTTCAGATGCCTCTGGCCCACTGTGATGTTTCCCGAATATGCTGGCTATAGCCATATGTTTAGTGATTTCATTTGTGAAGTGTGTGGACAAGGTGGCTGGAGGGAGTGAGGGCTGCCAGACTGCCTCTGTGGGAGCAGGTTGGCCTGCATGATGAGTGTTGATAATACTGTAATAACAAGGAAAACGACACCAGCTCCGGTTTTTTTGTGGGGTAAATCCAGACACATTCACTTCTAAAAGCCTGACTTAGGAAAAGCAAGCCATCTTTTCATACCCTATTCACAAAATAGCTGGATTGCAAATTCAGAATCATAAACTCTGTATGAAGGGGTCCAATGACAAGGGTGTATGTATATACATAGCTGGAAAAAAGCTTAAGTCATATATGTTTATTCTAGTTCTTAGATGAAAGACCAAAGCTTTACTGGAAAATTCCAGATCTCTTTGTATGAGACTTTTGGTTAGGGGAAGCATTAAGGGCACCAAGCATGCAGCCAGGTTCTTGAAGGAGTTAAACAAGACAATGTTTCCAACTTCTGATTAATGGCCAGGGACAGTCCAAGCTGCTCTGCCTACCTCAGCAGTACATGACTGGTACAGCAGGGTAATATCTAATAACTAATCTTTGACACAAGAATTAAGTCATTTTGCAAGAAAGAAGATCATTAGAAGCCAAATTGAATTATAAGTAATACTATCTCTGCAGAGGATTGTAAATTAATTGGTTTTTAACAATAACATTTCTGTATTTTATTAAAGCAGCATAAGAATTCGGTGAAGAAACGAATGTAGCAGATAAACAGGCCAGGTGCTGGTGATGCAAATGAAATAGATGACAGATGGTAAGTAGCACGCTCACTCTCTGTGTGTGTATAATGGATAGAGGTAATCAAATTCCTTTGTGAATTGGCGACTTTCTTTACATCAAGAACTTTAACACAGGCCTACTTACACATCTCCCCACCCCCTGTTCCTCAGCATGCACATGTGCACGCAAACACACACACACACAAATACACACACACCCCGCTTTCCTTACACACAAATACAGCCTAATGACAGCCCATGTTACTACCAGAAAGATGGGCTATAACTTTATTTACATAACACCACACACAAATATCATTCCACCAAATCAACCTGTATACACTAAACAACAGATTTCTCTGATGAGAAGACCACACTAACGAAACAAAGCCACCTGTTTAGAGGAAAGAAGTTCTACTTAGGAAGAAAAGTGATACTTAGACTGAGAGCCTTGGTGTCCATGAAAAATGGTTACTTCTGACCCATTTAGGTTGAGCTTCCATAACTGTCTTCAAAAAGCGATGATCATTTTGATAGATTTCCTTCTGCCTTCCAATAATGGTTACAGGGTCTCAATACTCAAAGAAAATGTGGATCCAAATCAACTATTAGATTAACAGATCGTCTAACAAACTTATTTGTCTCTTTCTCATTCTTGTACCAAAAGGATTGCTCTCTTGCTGCCTCTTCTGATAAAGGGAAAATATACTTAGCCAGTTCAATAACACAGATCCACATCCCATGCAGAATACAGAAAGTAATTCCACTCAGCATCATAACAGACGAACACACAGCTCACTGACAATTATCTTGTATATGTTCAAATCCATATTTCGAGTCCTATGTTATCTGAGCTTCATTTACATACATTTAATGTTTACCGGACACTTCCCCTTGGATACTTAGAAGTTGTCTTAACAGCAGAACTTCCACTTTTGGGTGGTGTAATGAGTAATGCTGGTTGGCCGCTAACTGAAAGGTTTGAGTCCACCCAGAGGCACCTTGGAAGAAAGCCCTGGTGATCTTCTTGAAAAAAATCAGCCATTGGAAACCTTACACAGCACAATTTGGCTTTAACACACATGAGGTCACCATGAGTTGGAATGTATTCAGTGGCAATTGGTGCTTAGCCATCTTCTTCAAAAACAAGGTTCACAGAAATCTCCGTCTTTATTCTCCCTTCCACTCACACTTGAAATTCTGGAGTCATCTTTGACAATTCTTTCTTCTTTTCCCTTTATGTGCAGTGAAGACACAAAACCTGTTCATTTTTCTTCTAAAATATCCTAAAGTCTATCATTCCTTCCCCAATCCCATTTCTGAGTTCTAAATTGTATATTGTGACTAGACTACTTCATCGACATCCTGGCTTCCTTCTTGCTACCTGTGGACATCCCCTTCATCCTGCTTCCAGGGCTCTCTACTTCCTAACTCACACAATACTTTACTGGCCGTCAAGACACCATTTGCTCCATTTGGGCCCTTCTCCCTTGGTCTACATAGCCTCCATGTTATCTCTAACCTCAGGGCTTTCTCTCATGCTGGTGTCTTTTCCTAACCTTATCAAACAAAGCCTGCTCAAGATTCTGCAGACTAATGTCTCTGAACCACATACAGTCAGTGAGTCATTACATAGGACTGAATCATTTGCTACTTTGAATGTTTCTCTGGTCATCTCATATGTGATCATGGAGTTGGTCCAGCTATATGGGGAATTCTTTGAGAGGAGGGATTACATGTCACACATGTTTATACCTATCCCCATTAGCAAACACTGAATGATGCCTTTAAGTCATTGTAGCTGCTTTATTACTGCACAGCAGGTATCACACATGGAGGCTTTCTAGAACTCTCCTCACTCTTCATAGCTGTAGTTCCCTTTGTGGTCACTTTCCACCCAGGGGTCAGATATGGCCCCTTCTTTCCATGCCCTTGAGATTTAATTCTCACGATAGTCTTCTCTGCAAATTCCTGTCCTCTTTGACCTGACTGTTGATGGAGTGTCCTCCTCAGGTAGCCCCTTTTTAACTTAATTTGCCTTGGGACTCCTACTTTGAAACCACTATTCTTTCCCTTTGAGGAATCTGTCCAGTTGATCCAGTTGAGTGCTGCTTAGTAATAAGTGCTTAATTAAAATGTGTTCACTGATGTGCTAGTTATGGGGAAAATACATATCTCTGTGCTATTTTAGTCCATGGTGCTAATCTACAAGATCATTCTAAAGTACACCTGATTTTACCTTGCTTTCCTTATATATGTTTGTGCCTACCAGAACACTTCCACACACCAGGCCTTAAATTTGATTCTAAGAAGTTAAAATGACATTTGCATTGCAGGGTTCTGTGCTTAAGGCAGCACAAAGCGCTAGAGTTTTGCCTGGTGCTACTAATCTTGTGTTGACTCCTCCTCAGGGAACACTGTGCTTTCAGACTGTTTCTGATTTCCTATGAGATGGCATTAAAGGAAGTATATAATATCCTCATCCTAAAAGGATCAGCTCTCTTTAATAAACCAAATTGACCTTTCTGCTTTTTTCCCAAGGGGGAGGGGGTCATCCTCCTTGCCTTGAAGCCCCCTCTCTTCCGTGGCAACAAATTGATTTTGTGACTGTTTTGTTTGGCTTTTTTATATGACAACCACATATATGGCGAAGAGTAATGACCAAAAGTCATACCCCTGGGCAACTGGATATAGCCAGATGAGGCAATAAATATAATTTGTTGAATTACTGAGGTAGCTCCTGTTCTGCTAGCTGGGCATTTAGCTTCAAAATCTTGGCAAAGAGATGATGTCACCAGTCATATGAGATGGCAGACCACCTGCAAAAGAGTCCGGTCCCAAGTCAAAATCAAGAACTCAGAGTTCATAAATATTTCCCTTTAATTCTCATTCCAATGTGAAGTTACACTGTTTTCAAAAAAAAAAAAAAAAAAAAAAAAACTCTTTTTTATTAGTAATACTATGTGCTAAGAATAATCAAATATCATAATACTTGATGCTTACTACCTATCTAGAATATGTCACATAACCTGTCACTATGGGTACTTCTGAAAACCATATCCTTCCAAATTACATGAAACCCTACCAATTCTTGGGCATGATTGAACTTTATAAATATTCTGAATTAAAAAGAGATGGGCATACATCACTTTTGTGGGGCTATATAAGAGCTACTGACATGTTGGGACATGAAGGAGAGACTTGATATTCTGGTCTAAACCACCTTTCTCAGGACCAATCAAAACCTAGATTCTGACTTATTGTAACAGTACTGCTCAGTATTAGTACCTTGAGCTTTCGCTGAAATTTAAATTTATTTATATCCCTTAGATTTCCTTCTTCTCTAACAATTCTGGCCTTTCCTTTGCACAGGAGAAATTCTGCAACTGAGTTCCAAAGCCTCTCCTTCCTAATGCATCTGTAAACAGCTGCAGCTCCCTGTTCAATATTGGCTGCAGCTGCCATAAGGCCCCAGAAGGACAACCAAATGGAGAGAGCTCCCCTTAATTGCCTCACCACCCCCGATTGAATTTATGTTTTGTTTTTAAGTAACATTTTGTTGCATTTGCATTACTGAAATTACCAGGTTAGAGTAAACTATAATCCCAAATCAATGTCCCCCCAAAGAAAGCAGACGTGAACTTTATCACCAACAACAAATTCAATTTTCGCATTACCTACTGACAAAGAAGCTTGTGCCAGCAACACTTGCAGATTACTGAAAAGTCCGCCAACTAAGAGAAAAATCACAAATCTTAGGTCTTAATGTCTCATAATTTGTTTTCTTTTCAACTATTGCTTTTCACCTGTAGGTGAAAACGAATCTGTAACATATTTTGGTTTTGTTCCTAAAATGAGATGGTTGACACATAAGGATAATTCCAAACCATCTAGAGTTTGAAGTTGTATTATTTTAATGTGCATTCTAATAAAGCATTAAGAGATCAGATGGGTGAAAGTATAAGGCTTCAAGGCAGCAAGCCATTTTATCCATAAATTTCTAAAAGCTTCATCAAAGATAAAACTAGAAATAAGAATATTTACAGCTATAGAACAACATGGGAGAAAATGACAAGAAATAATTACACTGGATATCTTCATTTAAAAAGAGAAAAAACAATCCTTTTGATTGCTTCTGTCAATGATGGATACACTTGACTAATCTCACCTCAAGAAAAACCAATGGGAAAAAAAAAAAAAAAACTAGTATATCCAGAAAACATTTTCTTCCCCCTCATGTTCACTTCCCTTGCATCTCATTCCTGGGATTTGGGAGAGGAATTCTATCCTGTAAGGAAGTTTGGAATCACTACAAAAGGCACACACTCCCTTAAATATAGGACTCGTTCTATGAGGTAGGCTGTTTACTTGGTCTGCCTACTTAAGTATTTTGACAATAAAAGTAATTAGGTACACCTGATTAGATACCTTTGCTTCTTTAGCAATTTATAGACAAGTTCTTTGACTTTAAGCTTTAGAAAAGTTGTTCTCAAACTTTAGTGTGAATCAGAATCACCCAGAATGTTTGTTTAAAAAAAAAAAAAAAAGACCCACTGGGCACCATCCGCAAATGTGTCTTGTTAAGTAGGTCTAGTATGGGATCCATAACTTGCATTTTTAACCAATTCCCAGGCAGATGTTGATGTATTGATACTCAAAGACCACAATTTGAGAATCAAGATTTAGAAAGATAACTGGAGTATAGATGATCTAAACTGAAATGACAGGAAAGATTCGATAGCTAAATACATATATGGGCATGATATAAATAACGTGCAATTGTAACTGCAGCATGAGTCAGGGATTAACTGCTTACACTGGGGTTAAAACCTTATTGAGAAAAAGAAAAGCTGGTCCTGTTTTTGTTCCTATTTCATTTTTTTCCCCCTTCAGAATCTTTTTAATGCCATATTTGATCTGAGGAGCCCTGGTGGCACAGTGGGTAAGCACTTAGCTTCTAACCAAAACATTTGCAATTCCAACCAGGGCTTCCAACCAGTTTATTCCAGATCCACCCCCCTGCTTACAATGTGCATTTCCACCCCAGATACACTGAATAAGAATCTATTTTTTAACAAGGGACCAAGAATGCACCAGCCACTCCAAACCAGGAATATGCTTCTGTAAAGGTTAGAATCAACTTGACAGCACACACAACAACAAAGAACATCTGTAACCTAATACCATTTGACCCAGCCATCCCATTACTAGGTATATACCCTAAAGAAGTGAGAGCCATAACAAGAACAGATATATGCACGCTGATGTTCAT
>NW_006921595.1:1862816-1884734 GCF_000298275.1 Orycteropus afer afer
AAAAAAAAAAAAAAAAAAACTAGGATATAATCAACAATTTGCATCTATCTATGTGCCTTTTCCTCTCCTATTCCATTGCCAGTCTTCCATGAAGGTGTAACAGCTATCCCGAATTTTATATTTTTTTATTTACTTCCTTTTGCATGTTTTAAAGATTTATAAAAACAGTATTATGCTGCATACAGTCTTAAGTAGTATTTCCAGGCAGGATTTCATTTGGGGCATTCCTTGGGAAGTTTATGTATTTTTCCAGATCCTGAATTCTGAAAAAAATCAGTCAGGAAAACAGAGAAACAGGATACTGATAATTAATAGTGTAAGAATTAAAGCTTCACAATCAACCTAGAGGTGATTCTGATTTGAAGGAATCCACTGATGTCAAGTCAAAAGCAAGAGCGTGAAGCTCTGGGACACAGAATCGAACATCAGTGTCAACCTTTCCTGTAACCAGGACAGGAGCGTAACAGAGAGAAGCATCGCAGTCTAGTAAAGTCAGCTGTGCTTTAACTATGTCAAGTTATAAGTACATTTTCATGGTCCTGTCTGTTTACACTGAGTCATTCTTGCAAATAAAGTAAATATTCATGAGTTTAAATAGATAGTAGAAGAAAAAAATAAAAAAACCCAACACATTGTCATTGAGTTGATTCCAACTCATAGCAACCCCATGTGTTAAAGAATAGAACTGCTCTGCAAGGTTTTCTTGGCTATAGTCTTTAAGACAGTATGTTACTAGGCCTTTCTTCCATGGTGTTGTTGGGCAAGTTCGACCCACCAACCTTTAGGTTAGTAGTTGAGCAGAAACTATTTGTACCACCCAGGGACCAATAAGTCATATACTTTATACAAATCCTGTAAGTGGTGTGTCAAGGAATAACAAGTTTTTAATACAAAAAAAAAAAAAAAAGTCCTTAAATGGACAGCTTCAACATGTGATTCCATGTAGTACTGTCAAACTTATTGGGAGATCTGAACATTATATTATTCAAATGCTACCCAGTAATGTTCACTGGCATTTTTCCATGTTTGAATATTCACTGTAGGCTACGTTCTTTGTAAGTACTTTTAAATTTAGTGGTTTGTTTTTTTTTTCACTAAACACAAATTTTATATAAACATAATAATAAATAGAGTATGAAGATGGTTGAGAGCATTTTAAGAAAAACCACAATTTCAGGAACTTCTGGAAATTCTGATACCTGGAATTCCTGAATACTGGAGATTAATACCAGTCAGAATTTGAAAACAATAAGAAACTTACTTATTTTTACTATACATTAAAAACCAAACCAAACTCACTACCATGGAGTCAATTCAACTCATAGCGACCCCTCATTGGGTTTCCAAGGCAGTACCTCTACAGAAGTAGATTGCATGCACAATCTTCCTTCTGAGGCATGGCTGGTGGGTTTGAACCACCAGCCTTCTGTTTAGCAGTCAAATGCCTTAGGCACTATGCCACCAGATCTCCTTTACTACACATTATACTTCTATAATATATCAATGTTGTTGAATAAATTTACTTTACTCTTTTCACTGCAATATAATGTTGTACTAGGTTAATACATTATAGTTTATGTATCCAAACTTCTGTCAATTGACATCTGTTTTGTGTTTCCTGAATTCTTGTTAACATGAACAATTTCAATATAAATAATTTAAGTGTTTCCTACTGTATTTGTACCGAAGAGAATTTCTCTAGAAAATACAACTTTTCAAGATAATACAAAATGCACTTCTGGGATGATTGTATAAACTTATTCTCCACTACTATTAATACATATGCAATCAAGATGTATTGATTTTTACTGGTAATTGGAATGCAAAAGTTGGAAACAAAGAAGAATCATCAGTAGTTGAAAATACAGCCTTGGTTATAAAAATGACACCAGAGGTCACATGATAGAGTTTTGCAAGACCAAGGATTTATTCATATTCTTTTTTCAATAACATAATAGTGGCTATACACATGGACCTCACCAGATGGAATACACAGGAATCAGATCAACTACATCTGTAGAAAGAGGTGATAGAGAAGCTCAATATCTTCAGTCAAAACAAGACAAGGAGCTAACTATGGAACAGACCATCAATTGTACATATGCGAGTTCAAGTTGAAGCTGAAGAAAATTACAACAATCCACAATAACTAAAATATGACTTTGATTATATCATATGAAGAGTAGATTCAATGCATTGAACACCAATTACCCAAAACCAGACAAGTTGTGGGATGACATCAAGAACATCATACGTGAAGAAAGCAAAAGGTCATTAAAAGATAGAAAAGGAAGAAAAGACCAAAATGGATGTCAGAAGGGATTCTAAAACTTGATCTTAAACAGAGAGTAGCTAATGCAAATAGTAGAAGTGATGAGATAAAAGAGCTGAATAGAAGATTTCAAAGGGGGCTTCAAGAATACAATGGAAAGTATTATAATGGAATGTGCAAAGACCTAGAGTTAGAAAACCAAAAGGGAAAAATACACTCAGCATTTCACAAGCTGAAAGAACAGAAGAAAAATTCAAGTCTCAAAATCCAATTTTGGAGGATACTTTAAGCAAAATATTAAATGATGCAGGAATCATCAAAAGAAGATGGAAGGTATACACAGTCACTGTATCAAAAAGAATTGGTTAATGTTTAACTATTTCACGAGGTAGCATATGACCAAGAACCAATAGCATTGAAGGAAGAAATCCAAGATGCACTGAAGAAATTGTGAAAAAAAAAAAAAAAAAAAAGTCTCCAGGAATTGACAGACTACTCATTGAGAAGTTTCAACCAACAGATGCAACACTGAAGGTACTTACTCTCTTATGCAAAGAAATTTGGAAGACAGTTATCTGGCCAGCTGACTGAAAGAATCCATATTTGTGCCTATTCCAAAGAAAGGTTATCCAACAGAATTAGAAATTATTGAAATGTATGATTGATACCATATGCAAGTAAAATTTTGCTGAAGATAATTCAGAAATGGTTTCAGCAGTGTATTGACAGGGAACTTCCAGAAATGCAAGCTGGATTGAGAAGAGAACATGGAACAAGGGATATCATTGCTAATGTCAGAGGGATCTTGGTCAAAAGCAAAGAAGACTGGATTGATGTTTACCTGTGTTTTATTGACTATGTAAAGGCATTCAACTGTAGGGACCACAAGAAATTATGGATAATATTGCAAAGAATGGAAATCCCAGAATACTTAAATTGTGCTAATGCAGAACTTGCACATAGACCTAAAGGCTGTCATTTGAACAAAACAAGGAGATACTGCATGGTCTAAAATCAGGAAGGGTGTGCATCAGGGTTGTATTCTTTCACCATACTTAATCTGTATGATGAGCAAATAATCTGAAAAGCTAGACTAGATGAAGAAGAACATGGAATTAGAACTAGAGGAAGACAAATTAACAACCTGTGATATGCAGATGACACAATATTGCTTCCTGAAAGTGAGGATGACTTCAAACACTTACTGATGAAGATCAAAGATTTCAGCTTTCATTATGGATTACACCTCAACATAAAGAAAACAAAAATCCTCACAACAGGACCAATAAGCAACATCATGATGAATGGAGAAAAGATTGACATTGTCAGAGATTTCATTCTACTTGGATCCACAATCAAGACCCAGGGAATCAGCAGTCAAGAAACCAGACATCATATTGCAGTGGACATATCTGCTGCAAAAGACGTCTTTAAAGTGTTAAGAAAGAAAGATATCACACTGAAGACTAAGATGCACCTAACCCAAAACTCACTGCCATCGAGTTGGATCCAACTCATAGTGACCCCTCCTTGGGTTTCTGAGGTGGTATCACTACGGAAGTAGATTGCCCAACCTTCCTTAGGAGGAGTGGCTGATTGGTTTGAACTGCCAAACCTTCTGGTTAGCAGTCAAATGCCTTAGACACCATGGCACCAGAGCTCCCTAACCCAAGCCATGTTATTTTCATTCACTTCATATACATGTGAAAGCTGAACAATGAATAAGGAAGACCAAAGAGGACTTGATGTCTTTGAATTTTGGTAGTGGCAAAGAATATTGAATATACCATGGACTGCCAGAAGAATGAACAAATATGTCTTGTAAGAAGTACAGCCAGAATGCTTCTTAGAAACAAGAATGACTAAGTTTCTCTCACCTACTTTGGTCATGTTGTTAGAAGGGATTGTTGCCTGGAGAAGGATATCATACCTGGTAAAGTAAAGGGTCAACAAGACGGATTGACACAGTGGCTGAAATGATGAGCTCAAGTATATCAAGGATTATGAGGATGGCACACAGCCAGGTACATATTTTGCTCTGTTGTACATAGGGTCTCTGAGTCACAACTAACTCAACGGCACCTAACAGCAACAGCAACCATTATTTAATAAACTTTGTTGCTCTATATTCTCTCCAACATTTAATATTGGTAGACATCTTAATTTTGTCAAATAAGTTGGCAAATAATATCTCATTGGAATATTAATTTGCATTTTCTTGCTTACTAATTAGGCTTAACATCCTTTCATATGTTTATCACAATATTTTCTCCTTTTTGTAAAATATTTTTAAATGCAGATTATCCATTTTTCTTAATAGTTTGTAGACATAGACACATACATACTAACATTACTTTGGCAATCAAATGTGTTATACATCTCTAAATTTGTGACTTGCCTTTTCACCTTCTTTGTAGTACTTATGAATAATCTTTAAATTTCAATACAAATACTTCTTTTTCCTTTATACAAAAAAAAAAAAAACTTCCCTATCCTGAGATCAGCTCTGGTAGCATAGTGCCTAAGGCACTTGACTGCTAACCAGAAGGCTGGCGGTTCAAACCCACCAGCCACTCCTCGAAAGGAAGGTTGGGCAATCCTACTTCCGTAGTGATACTGCCTTGGAAACCCAAGGAGGGGTGGCTATGAGTCGGGGCCAACTCGACGGCAAACAACAACAGCAACATCCTGAGATCAAGGAGATAAGACTAGATATTTTCTTCCAAAAGTTTAATTTTGTGCCTTTCATATGAAAGTTTAGTAATTGATTTTAGTATGTGATGTGTAATAGCATTTGGCTTCATTTTTTTCTTTATAGAGAACCTCTATCATTTATAAAATGTTCTGCCCTCTCCTCTGTCATATATCAGAATTCTGTGCACATGTAGTTCTGGACTCTATTCTGTTCCATCGATCAACTTTTCTATCCCTGTGTCAATACTACACTTTTTAAAGCACATTGTTTTATAATAAGCCTTGATACCAAAGGGACCAAGTTTTTCCTCTCATCTTTTCTTCTGTAATAACTGTGATCTTATAAATAATACTATGGTATTAGAAGTACATTTTAAAACTAACTTCTCAGTTTTGATAAAAAATATTCTCTTAAGATTTTGATTGCGAGTTCATTGACTTTATTTGTAAAGAGTTAACATCTTTACAATATCGAGTTATTCTGTCTACAGACTGCCTCACAATTCACCTAATTTTCTTTCCCAATTTTTACAAAGTTTTATAATTTTCTCCAAACAGATCTCCTACACACTTTTCTTTTGGTTTATTCTTAAGTGCCTTATAGTTCATTGTTGTTATTGTAAAACATGTTGTTGTTATGTGTCGTCGAGTCGGACCCAACACATAGCGACCCCTCCTTGGGTTTCCGAGGCAGTATCACTATGGAAGTAGATTGCCCCATCTTTCTTCGGCTGGTAGGTTTGAACCGCCAGCCTTCTGGTTAGCAGTCAAGTGCCTTAGGCACTACACTATTATATATATACACACACACACACGCACATAAATGTATATGAACATATATATATTTATATATATATATATATATCTTTAATTGCATTTGCAAAGTGATAGAAATTTGTTATTTCTACATATTGATATGAAATCAAACCACCTTGATAGATTTTCCCATTATCCTAATAATTTGTAGATTCTTTTGGATTTTCTAAGGAGATAGATGTCATCTATAATGATGAAGGTTTTGTTTCTCTTTTACAATATTGATGACTTTTTTTTTTCCTTATCTTTCTGTACCAACCAGGATTTCAAGAACAAGGTAAAATGGAAACCAGGAATAGAAAAGGGAATCCTTGTCTTTTCCTCATATCAAGGGCTCTCTTTTAAAGTTTTTCTATAAAAATTATGTAGGCTGAGGTTTGGGTTAGATATCCTTCATTAGGTCATGAAGCCTTCCTTTCTATTTACTGGTTGCCTGAAGACTTTATCATGAGAAGATATTGAATTTTATTAGATTAAATGCTTTTTATCCTTTTACTGAGAAGACTGTATATATTTTTACTTTAACATATTAGTATGGTGACTTATGATAATACATTTAGATTCTCTAATATTAAAACCATTGTTCTTGTTATTGTTGTTAGGTGACATCAATTCAGCTCCAACTCATAGTGACCCTATGTCCAACAGAATGAAATACTGAATTGTCCTGTATCATCCTCACAATCCTTGCTATGCTTGAGCCTATCATTGCAGCCACTGTGTCAATCCATCTCATTGAAGGTCATCACCTTTCTACTGACCCTCTATTTTACCAAGCATGATATCCTTCTTCAGGAAATGGTCCCTTCTGACAACATGACCAAAATAGGTGAGATGAAGTCTGGCCATACTCGCTTCCAAGGAGCATTCCAGCTGCACTTCTTCTAGGACAGATTTCTTTGTTCTTCTAGCAGGTCCATTGTATTTTCAGTATTCTTTGCCAACATCATAATTCAAAGGCATCAACTCCTCTCCGGGCTTCCTTATTCATTGTCCAGCTGTCACATGCATATGAGGTGAATGAGAATACCACGGCTTGGGTTAGACACACCTTAGTCTTCAAAGTGACATCTTTGCTCCTTAACACTTTAAAGAGCTCTTTTGCAGCAGATTTTCCCAGTGCAATACAATGTCTGATTTCCTGACTACTGCTTTCTTGGGTGTTGATTGTGGATCCAAGTAAAATGAAATACCTGACAACTTCAATCTTTTCTCCATTCATCATGATGTTGGTTATTGGTTTAGTTGTGGAGATTTTTTTTTTTTTTTATGTTGAGGTGCAATCCATACTGAAGAATAGAATCTTTGATCTTCATCAGTAAGTGCTTTGAATCATCTTCACTTTCAGCAAGCAAGGTTGTGTCGTGTGTATTTCGCAGGTTGTTGATGAATCTTGCCCCAATCCTGATGTTGTGTTCTTCTTCATATAGTCTAGCTTTTCAGATTATTTGCTCCGCATACAGATTGAATAAGTGTGATGAAAAGATATAGCCCTGATGTACATCCTTCCTGATTTAAAATCATGCAGTATCTCCTTGTTCTGTTCAAATGACAGCCTCCTGGTCTATGTGCAAGTTCTGCATGAGCATAATTAAGTGTTCTGGAATTTCCATTATTTGCAATGTTATCCATAATTGTTATAATCCACACAGTTGAATGCCTTTACATAGTTAATAAAACACAAGTAAACATCTTTCTGGAATTCTTTGCTTTCATCTAAAATCCATCTGATATTAGCAATGATATCCTTCATTCCATGTCCTCTTCAGAATTTGGCTTGCATTTCTAGAAATTCCCCGTCAATGTACTGCTGTAACTGTTTTTTAATTATCTTCAGCAAAATTTTACTTGCATGTGCTATTAATTCTATAGTTCAATTATTTCCATTCCGTTAGATCATCTTTCTTTGGAATGGGCACAGATATGAAATTCTTCCTGTTAGTTGGCCAGATAGCTTCCACATTTTCTGGCATAAATGAGTAAGTGCCTCCAATGCTGCATCCATTTGTTGAAACATCCCAGGGAGTATTCTGTCAATTCCTGGAGTCTTGTTTTTTTGTTAATTCCTTCAGTGCAGTTTGGACTTCTTCCTTCAGTATCATTGATTCTTGATCATATGCTATCTCCTGAAGTAGTTGAACATAAACCAATTCTATTTGATAGAGTGACTCTGTGTATTCCTTCTACCTTCTTTTGATATTTCCTACATTGTTCAATATTTGCCCATATAATCCTTCAATATTGCAAACTCAAGGCTTGAATTTTTTCTTCAGTTCTTTCAGCTTGAGAAATGCTGAGCATGTTTTTCCCTTTTGATTTTTTAACTCCAGATCTTTGCACAGTTCATTGAAATAGTTTACTTTTTCTTCTTGAGCTGCCCTTTGAAATCTTCTGTTCCGCTCTTTTATTTTGTCATTTCTTCCATTTACTTTAGCAAATACACTCAAGATCAAGTTTTAGAGTCTTTTCCAACATCTGTTTTGATCTTTTTTTTCTTTCCTGTCTTTTTAATGACCTTTCTTCATGTATGATGCACTTGATGTCATCCCACAATTTGTCTGGTTTTTGGTCAGTGGTGTTCAACTCTTTAAATCTGTTCTTCAAATGGTCTGTAAATTCAGGTGGTATATATTCAAGGTCATATTTTGGCTCTTGTGGACTTGTTTTAATTTTCTCCACTTTCAACTTGAACTTGCATGGTCTGTTCCACAGTCAGCTCCTGGCCTTGTTTTGACTTGTATATTGGGCTTCTCCATCACCTCTTTCCACAGATGTAGTAGATGTGATTCCTGTGTATTCCATTTGGTGAGGTCCATGTGTATAGCCATTTTTTATGTTGTTGGAAAAAAAGATATTTGCAATGAATAAGTTGTTGATCTTGCAAAATTCTATCATGCAATCTCTAGCATCCTTTCTGTCACCAAGGCCATATTTTCAACTACCAATGATTCTTATTTGTTACCAACTTTTGCATTCCAATCACTACTAATTATTAATGCACCTTGATTACATGTTTGATCAATTTCACACTGCAGAAGTTAGTAAAAATCTTTAATTTATTCATTTTTGGCTTTAGTGGTTGGTGGGTAAATTTGAATAATATCACTATTAACAGTTTTCCTTGTATTCTTATGGATATTATCCTTTCACTGACAGCATTGTCCTTCAAGGTAGATCTTGAGATGTTCTTTTTGATGATGAATGTGACTCTATTCCTCTTCAATTGTCATTCCCAACATATGACCACATATGATACCCAGTCATAGACCATATGATTGTTTGATTCAAAATGGCCAATAACAGTCCATTTCAGCTCGCTAATGCCTAGGATATTGATATGCATTCTATTTCATTTTTGGCAACTATCCTCTGTAGATTCATTTGGACATTCCAGTTCCAATATTTGTGGCTGTTTCTTCCCATTTTGAGTCATGCCCCAGCAGCAAATGAAAGTCCTGAAAGTTTTACTCCACCCACATCATTAAAATCAACTCTACTTAGAGGAGGCAGCTCTTCCTCAGTCATATTTTGAGTGCCTTCCAACCTGAGGGGCTCATCTTCCAGCACTGTATCAGACAATGTTCACGGCTATTCAAAAGTTTTCCAGCAATATACCAGACAGTGTTTCATGCTATTCATAAGATTTTCAGTGGTGAGTTTTGTCAAAAGTGGATGGCACCATCCTTCTTCCATGTCTGTCTTAGTCTAGAAGCTGTGCTGAAAACTATCCACCATGGGTGACCCTGCTGGTATTTGAAATATCAGTGGCATAGTCTGCAGCCTCACAGCAACATACAAGCCACCACCGTATGACATACTGACATACAAATGATGGATTAAAAACTTTAGTAAAATGATAACAGTGATGATGATAATAATCATTCTTAAAAAAGGAATACATAATTCTAGAAAGAACTAACACACAGCATGAATTGGAGAAAAAATTAGAATTAATTAAAAATTAAAATGCTTTGTAAGGTGTTCTGGTGGTGCAGGGGGTAAGACATTTGGGTGCTAACCAGAAGCTTGATGGTTCAAGCCCATCAGTTTCTCTGTGGAAGGAAGATGAGGCAATCTACTTCTGTAAACATTTACAGCCTTGGAAACTCTATGGGGGTTGCTGTGAATCGTGATCAACTTGACAGTGGGTCTGAGTTTGGTTTAAGATGCTTTTTACATTTTGGAAAAAGGAGCTAATATATTTTAAACAATGGGAACTTTAGAGATTAGATCTCCAGTATACTGGTTCCTGAAAAACAGCAGTTCTTCTCACCTGCTTCCGTTCGGGAAAATGACTACTCTGATTTTTGATAAGCAAGAACATATTGTTTGATCTATGTCACCCTTCCCCATGATGCTATCTCGCTCATATATGAAATTCTTTTACTCTGTGGTTTTCTCTTATTTTGTACTCTTAAATGTGCAGCAATGGCTGAGATCAAGACTATGCCCCTGATATTCTACAAGTATTTTAGGTCTGAAGTATTTAAATTTAATAATATGTAAGTGTTAGAAGAATTTTTAGAAAAATCTATTATTTAAATTACATACTGGAGAACTGCTGAATTATTTGAATTCTTTCAAACTCTTGAGTCACAGGACAGATAACAATAATTTTGCTCAGGTGTTTGGTGCCTAAACATACCTGATCGTTCAGCCTATCCACCCAGCTATCCTCCCATAGATCAGCATTTACCATCACTGATAACACAGTACTATACGCGCAAAAAGGTTCATCTTTGTTGTTTGTACCTCCTGTGTACCTCTCTACGTCTTTCTCTTCCTCAATGCCACTCTGTTTATCACTCACATTTGGTATATTGTCCTTCCTTTCACCCAAATCAATACTTGTCTCTACCTATCTAGCAGTGTTCCCTCCCCTCCTCTCACACTCCTGATAACCAACAAAGTTTCCCTTCATATATAAGCATTTCCTTGTCTTTTTACAATAATGAACTAATACAATATTTGTCCTCTGTTATTGACTTATTCATTCAGCGTAATGTCCTTCAAGTTCATCCATGTTACGCAGTGTTTTGTAGATTCTACATTATTCTTTAGTAATGTGTAGTATTCCATTGCATGTATGTACCATAGTGGTTATCCATTCTTCTGTTGATGAACACCTAGGTTGTTTCCATCTTTTTGCTACTGTAAATAGTGCTGTGATGAACGTGGGTGTGCATATATCTATTCTTGTCCTGGCTCTCACTTCTTTAGATTATATATACCTAGTAATGGGATTCCTGGATTGAATGGTATTTCTAATTCCAGCATTTTAAGGAATCATTATATTACTTTCCACAGTGGTTGTACCATTTTACAGTCCCATCAGAAGTGTATGAGAATCCCAATCTCTCTACATCCTCACCAACATTTGTTATTTTCTGTCTGTTGCATTTTTCTATTAGTGTTGGAGCAAGATGGAATCTCATTGTGTTTTCATTTGCATCTCTCTAATGGTAACAATCGTGAACGTTTCTTCATGTGTTTGTTGGTCACCTGCATATCCTCTTTGCTGAAGTGTCTACTCATGTCTTCTGCCAATTTTAAAACTGGATTGTTTGTTGTTGAGGTGTTTGAGCTTTCTTTGTCTCTAAGGTGTGTCTCTTGTAGACAGCATATTATTGAGTTATGTATTCTTGTCCAGTCTGCAACTTTCCATCTCTTAAATGGTACATTTAATCCATTTACATTCAATGTAATTATCAACAAGTATGAATTTGTTGTTGTCATTTCGTTGTGTGTTTTTTCATAGTGTTGCTGATTTCTTTGTTCTATATAATTTTATGTGCTGAGCACATTTTGTTTATGAATCGTGTTATCGTTTCTTTCATTGCTGTTGTTTCAGTATTTGCTAGTATTTGTGCTTGTCCTCTTTTTCATTTTGATGTGAAGGTTTATCATTTTTCTTTAAGGTTAACCTGTGATTTATAATTTTCTTCCCAAGTTTAGAACAGTCCATTCTATCTTCCAAATTGTCTTTACTTTCTCAGCATTTAGAAGTTCCATAACTACACAGTTTTTTCCCTCTTTTAGGTTTGTAGTTGTCCTCATATGTCAATTGATGTCTCTGGTTCCCTGTTTACAATCTTGTAAGCGTATTTTACTTTGGATATTTCCATAACTGGGTTGATTTCTGGGATATGTCATCATGTATGTTAATGGTCAGTTGTCGTTTGCTGTTGTTGGTTCTCCATTCAAAGGGCTCCCTTTAGCATCATTTGTAAGGTTGGTCTGGTTTGAACAAATTCTCTTAAGTTCTACTTATCTGGAAATGTCCTAATTTCACCATCATATTTGAGGGACAATTTTGGTGGGTATATAATTCTTGGTTTGAAATATTTTTTTTTCATTAAAGTCTTTTTATTTTTACTAAAAATAATCTTAAGTAATCAACATTTATTTCCTGCACTTATTCTTCAGTCTTTGTGATGGTAGCATTTCTGTCCATCACTGCTGAACTCTTTCAAAAGCCAGAATAGATTTGAGACTCCTTGCCACACTGACTTAGGAGAGGAAGACAAAAAGGGATGCACCTAAGGTCAAATACTTTCTTTTTCCCTGGGTGACTTTTGGTTAGAAATAGTTTTGTTTCAGGGTTTTATATATACCATCCTATTGTCTTCTTGCCTGTGTGATTTCTGCTGAGAAAGCAGAGACTAGTCTTATTGGTTGCCCCTTGTAGGTAACTTTTCATTTTTCCCATGCTGGTTTCAGGATTCTCTCTTTGTCTTTGGTTTTGGTGAGTTTGATGACGATATGTCTTGGTGATTTTCTTTTGGAGTTTATCCTGTTGGGGATTCATTGAACTTTTTTAATGGATATATTCTCATCTTTCATCATATCAGGGAAATTCTTTTAAAGAAAAACTTCAACAATTTTCTCTGTGGTTTTATTTGTCTCTTCTTGTTCTGGAATTCTAATTGTTCTTAATTGTTGTTAGGTACTGTTGAGTCAGTTCTGACTCTTAACAACCATGTGTATTACAGAATGAAACACTGCTTGGTCCCATGCCAGCCTCACAATACTTGCTATACCTGAGCCCATTGTTGCAGCCACTGTGTCAGTACATCTCGATGCGGGCCTTCCCCTTTTTCATTGACCCTCGACTTAATCAAGCATGATATCCTTCTCCAGAGAATGGTCCCTTCTGACAATATGACCAAAGTAGATCAAATGAAGTCTAGCCATTCTCACTCCCAAGGAGCATTCCAGCTATACTACTTGTAGGACAGATTTGTTAGTTCTTTTGCAGTCCATGGTACTTTCAGTGTTCTTCGCCAACACCACAACTCAAAAGCCTCAACTCATCTTCAGTCTTCATTATTCATTGTCCAGCTCTCATGCATATGAGGTGATTGAAAATACAGTGGCTTGGGTTAGGTGAACCTTAGTCTTCAAAGAGACATCTTTGCTCCACAGCATTTTAAAGAGGTTTTTTTGCAGCGGATTTGCCCACTGCAATAAAACGTCTGAATTTTTTGACTGCTGCTTCCATGGGTGTTGATTGTGTAATCAGGTAATATGAAATCTTTGACAATTTCAATCTTTTCTCCATTAATCATGATGCTGCTTATTGGTCCACTTGTGAGGATTTTTGTTTTATTTACAGTGAGATGTAATCCATACTGAAGACTGTAGTCTTTAATCTTCATCATTAAGTGTTTCAAGTCATCCTCACTTTCAGCAAGCAAAGTTCTGTCATCTGCATATGGCAGGTTGTTAATGAATCTTCCTCTGATCCTGCTGATGCACTCTTCTTCACGTAGTCCAACTTCTCAAATTATTTGCTCAGGATACAGATTGAATAAATAGGGTAAAAGGATACAACCCTGACACACTCCATTCTTGATTTTAAACCATACAGTATCCCCTTGTTCTGTTCCAACAATAGCCTCCTGGTCCATGTACAGGTTCCTCATGAGAACCATTAACTGTTCTGGAATTCCCATTCTTCTCAATGTCATCCACAATTAGTTACGATCCACATAGTCAAATGCCTTTGCATAGTCAACAAAACACATGTAAACATTTTTGTGGTATTCTTTGCTTTCAGCCAAGACCCATCTGATATTAGCAATGATATCCTTCATGCCACATTCTCTTCTGATACCAGCTTGCATTTCTGGAAGTTCTTTGGCAATATACTGCTGCAAATGTTTTTGAATTATCTTCAGCAAGATTTGACTTGTGTGTGATATTAATTATACTGTTCAATAATTTGCACATTCTGTGGGATCATCTTTCTTTGGAATGGATCTCTTCCCATCAGTTGGCAGGTAGCTGTCTTCCAAATTTCTTGGCATGGACAAGTGAGTGCCTCCAGTGGAACATCAGTTTATTGAAACATCTCAATAGGTATTCCATCAATTCCTGAAGCCTTGTTTTTTTGCCAATTCTTTTAGTGCACCTTTGACTTCTCCCTTCAGTACCATTGGTTCTTGATCATATACCACCTCCTGAAATGGATGAACATAGACCAATTCTTTTTGGTACGATGACTCTGTGTATTCCTTCCATCTTCTTTTGATGTTTCCTGTGTCAGTTAAAATCTTTTAATATTGCAACTTGAGGCTTGAATTTTTTCCTCAGTTCTATCAGCTTGAATAATGCTGAGCATGTTCTTCCCTTTTGGCTTTCTAACTCCAGGTCTTTGCACATTTCATTATAATAACTGACTTTGTCTTATCGAGCTGCTCTTTGAAATCTTCTGTTCAATTCTTTTATTTTGTCATTTCTTCCATTAACTTTAGCTACTCTCCATTCAAGAGCAAGTTTCAGAGTCTCTTCTGACATCCATTTTGATCTTTTCTTCCTTTCCTGTCTTTTTAATGACCTTTTAAGGTTATTGATATCATCCCACAATTCCTCTGATTTTTGGTCACTGGTGTTCAATGCAACAAATCTATTCTTTGGCCTCTAAATTCAGGAGGGATATAATCAAGATCATATTCTGGCTCTTATGGACTTGTTTTAGTTCCTCTTGATGGTAGTATCCCACAGGAATCTTAGGCTTTCTTCATTTTATTTTGATTTTTCTTCTGATTTATCCCTTCCCAAAGAAGAATTGAGGTATGTGTCTGGAATCTCACTAATTCTGTCTTCCATTGATTCAATTCTACTCCTTTGCCTGTTTAACGTGTTATCTGTTTCTGAAAATTTAGTATTAATCTTCTGGATTTCTATGTATGGACTTTGTATCATTTCTAATTTTCCATTTATTTTGTTATTTTGTTCTTGTATTGTCTTCCGAAATTGTTCTAGGGTTTTGTCTGTTTTCCTTAATTTTTGTCAGTGTTTCCTTAATCCCTCTCTCAATTATTGTTATAGCTAAATATAATTCTTTTGAATTCTTTATCAAGGAGTCCCAATGCTGCTTCTTCCTCAGGGATATGTTCTGGGTCTGTATCCTTGTCTTTTGTTTCTACTGCTTTATCTTGCCTCTTTGTGTGGACTGTGATGGTTTCTTGTCTCCAAGATATTGTGATATTGTGGTATTTATATTTAATTAGTGATTGTACTTTGGAGTGATTTGCCCAAGATTTTCATTTTCTTTGTTTTGTTTGGATGTATCTGAGTAAGCAGGGTATTGTGCTCTTCTATTTGCTATTTGACAGTAATTATGCACTCACTCAGGGCCACGACTGGAACAGGTAAGGCAGGTGAGGGACAGCCCCCAAATGGCTGGGAGCAGCGGCATACAGGGCCGGTGGCTGGAACAGGTTAGACAGGTGGGGTAGAGCCCCAGGTGGCAGGAAGCAGTAGTAGACAGGGTTGGCAGGAACAGGTAGGGGGCAGCCCATGAGTGAGTGGAGCAGTTGGAACAGCTAAGGGAGACACACTTGTCTATCAGTTTGATGTACTGTGGTGGCTTGCTTGCTGTGAGGCTAGAGACTGTGTCAGCAGGGATGCCCAAGATGGACCAGTTTCAGTGGAGCTTTCAGACTGAGACAGACTTAGAAGAAGGAAGAGGCCATCTACTTCTCAAAGAATTGTCTGGTAAAAACCTTATGAATAGTAATGAAATGCCGTCTGATATATTACTGGAAAATTTTATGAATAGTCCTGAAACATTGTCCAATACAGTGCCAGAAGATGAGCACCTCAGGTCAGAGGCACTCAAAATATGACTGAGAAAGAGCTGCCTCATCAGAGTAGAGCCTACATTAATGATATGGGTAAAGTAGAGCTTCAGGGCCTCCATTTGCTGAAGTGACCCAACTCATTATGAGAAGAAATAGCTGTAAACATCCCTTGATAATTAGAACATGGAATGCACAAAGTATGAATCTAGAAAAATTGGAAGTTGTCAAAAATGAAATGGAACACATAAAGATAGATGTCCTAGGCATTAGTGAGCTGAAATGGACTGGTTTTGGCTGTTTTGAATCAGATAACCATGTGGTGTACTATGCCAAGAATAAAAATTGAAGAGGAATGGTATGGCATTCATGTTCACAAAGAATGTTTCAAGATCTACGCTGATTACAATGCTGCTAGTGATAGAATAATATCCACAAGCCTACAAGGAAAGCTGGTTAATACTATTAATATTCAAATTTACGCACCAACCCCCAAAGCCAAAGATTAGGAAATTGAAGACCTTTACCAACTTCTGCAGTCTGAAATTGACCAAAATTGCAATCAAGATGTGTTGATTATCACTGGTGAGTGGAATGCAAAACTTGGAAACCAAGAAGAATTACTGGTAGTTGGAAAATTTGGCCTTCCAGATAGAAGTAATCCTGGAGATTGCATGATAGAATTTTGCAAGACCAATGACTTATTGATTGCAAAAATCTTTTTTCAACAAAAATCTTTTTTCAACAACACAAACAGCCACTATACATGTGGACTTTGACAGATGGAGTACACAGAAATCAGATTGGCTACACCTACAGCAAGAGGCAATAGAGAAGCTCAATATCTTCAGCCAAAACAAAGCCAGGAGTTGATTGTGGAACCGACCATCAACTGCTCATTTGCAAGTTGAAGCTGAAGTTGAAGACAATTAAAACAAGTCCACAAGAGCCAATATATGACATTGATTATATCCTTCCTGAATTTAGAGACCATTTAAAGAACAGATTTGATTAATTGAACAACAGTGACCGAATACTAGAGGAATTGTGGGATGATATGAAGAACATCATCCATGAGGAAAGCAAAAGGTCATTAAAAAGACAGGAATGGAAGAAAAAACAAAATGGATGTCAGAAGAGACTCTGAAATGTGCCCTTGAATGGAGTGTAGCTAAAGCAAATGGAAGAAATGACAAGATAAAAGAGCTAAACAAAAGATCTCAAAGAGCAGCTTGAGAAGAAAAAGTCAATTATTATAATGAAATGTGCAAAGACATGGAGTTGGAAAGCCAAAAAGGAATAACACACTCAGCATTTCTCAGGCTGAAAGAACTGAAGAGGAGATTTAAGCCTCAAGTTGCAATATTGAAAGATTCTATGTGCAATACATTGAAAGATGCAGGAAACATCAAAAGAACATGCAAGGAATACACAAAGTCACTGTACCAAAAAGAATTGGTTGATGTTCATCCATTTTAGGAGGTGGCATATGATCAAGGACCGATGGTATTGAAGGAAGAAGTTGAAGCTGTACTTAGGGAAGTGGAAAAAAACAAGGCTCTAGGAATTGATGGGATACCCATTGAGATGTTTCAACAAATGGTTGCCTCACTGGAGGCACTCACTTGGCTATGCCAGGGAATTTGGAAGAAAGCTACCTGGCCAACTGGAAAAGATCCACATTTGTATCCATTCTAAAGAAAGGTGATCCCACAGAATGTGGAAATTATTGAACAATATCATCAATATTGCACGCAAGTAAAATCTTACTGAAGATAATTCAAAAACTGTTACAGCAGTATATTGACAGAGAACTTCCAGAAATGCAAGCTGGATTCAGAAGAGGATGTGGAATGAGTGATATCATTGCTGATGTCAGATGGATCTTGGCTCAAACAAAGAATACCAGAAAGATATTGAGTTGTGTTTTGCTGACTATGCAAAAGCATTTGATTGTGTGGATCATAACAAAGTATGGATAACATTGAGAAGAATGGGAATTCCAGAACATTTAATTGTACTGATGAGGAACCTGTACATAGACCAGGAGGCTGTCATTTGAACAAAACAAGGGATACTGCATGGTTTAAAATCAAGAAGGGAGTGTATCAGGGTTGTATCCTTTCGCCCTACTTATTCAATCTGTATGCTTAACAAGTAATCCAATAAGCTGGACTATATGAAGAAGTATGTGACATCAGGAGTAGAGGAAAACTCATTAATAACCTGTGTTATGCAGATGATACAACTTTGCTTGCTGAAAGTGAGGATGACTTGAAACTCTTACTGATGAAGATTGACGACTACAGCCTGTAGTATGGATTATACTTCAGTATAAAGAAAACTAAAATTGTCACAGCTGGACCCATTAAGCAGCATCATGATAAATGGAGAGAAGATCAAAGTTGTCAAAGATTTCATATTATTTGGTTCTACAATCAACACTAATGGCAGCAGCAATCAGGATATCAGATGACATATAGCACTGAGCAAATCAGCTGCAAAAGACCTCTTTCAAGTGCTGAAGAACAAAGATGTCTCCTTGAGGACTAAGGTGCACCTGACACAAACCATGGTATTTTCAATTATCTCATATGTATGTAAGAGCTGGACAATGAATAAGGAAGACTGAGGAAGAGTCGATGCTTTTGAGTTGTGGTGCTGGTGAAGAATGATGAAAGTACCATGTACTGCTAAAAGAACTAACTAATCTGTCCTGAAAGAAGCACAGCTGGAATGCTCTTTGGAAGCAAGAATAGCTAGACTTCGTCTCACCTACTTTGGTCAAGTTGTAAGAAGGAACTATTCCCTGGAGAAGGATGTCATGCTGGGCAAAGTGGAAGGACAAAGAAAAAGGGGAAGGCTCTCAACAAGATGGATTGACACAGTGGCTGCAACGATGGGCTCAAGTATAGTAAACATTGTGGGACTGGCACAGGACCAGGCAGTGTTTTGTTCTGCTATATATGAGGTTGCTATGAGTTGGAGACAATACGATGACACCTAACAACAACACAACAACATGCCCTCACCACCGGTCTCCTTTCCAGTCATCAGCCTCCAGTATGTCTGTGCTGTCCTCGGTAAGTGGAGCCTAGTCTTAGGTCCCTAGAATGTGAACGAGAATGCTGTCACTTTAAATATCCAAATGGCCACCAATTGTAAATATTCAAAATGGCTCATGTCCTTCAGACAGTCAAAAGCCCACAGCTCAGTTTGTCTCCTGCTTTACTGTTTCCCTTTTAGTCATCAATCACCAGTGCAGTTGTCCATGCAACCCATAGTGAGCAAGGCTGATTTTTAGGCTAATTCTCAGGTTCTAACACCACTTGGAAATACTCAAGCTATCTTTTCCATCAGGATAGCTGATAGTCTGCAGCTTCGTTTGGCTCTTTATTCACTGTTTTCATTCAGGTTTCTCTACTAGTTGATGTTTAATCTGCTTCTGTATCCTTCCTTTCAAAGCTCAGGGCTCCAGGATTATCTTCTGTATCTGTGTCAGATGGTTTCCCTTTTCTTTGTTGAAGAGGGTCTGTGTAGCTTGCCTGTCTATTCTCCCATCTTCTGGCCTTCTTTTTCATAGATGTCTGTTGAAGTTTTCAGAGGTGCAATGTTATGATATTCATAACTAACATAAAATTCCATGAACAAAAAGAAGAAAATGGATGAAGAAAATATGACAAACTGTTAATAATGGTTAAATTTAGATAATGGGTATATGAGTGTTAACCAAAATATAGGCAGTTCAAACCCACTCAGGCTCGGGAGAAAAACCTGGCCATCTGCTTCTGTAAAGTTTACAGCCTAGAAAACCCTGTGGAGCAATTCTACTCTGTCACATGGGCTCACTCTGAGTCAAAAATGACTCAATGGCACCCAACAATATGAGTGTTGATTATACTTTTGTATATACTTGCAATTTCTCAAAAAAAAAAAAAAAAAGATAAGATTTTAGGTATCAAATAATAAAGGAAAGTAGTAAATAAGCAACTCCTGAGGTAGCCCACATATCTCTGGGTGGAGCAAACAGTTAAGCTCTCAACTATTAACCAAAATGTGGGTGGTTAAAATCCACCCACAGATGCCTGAAAGTTCAGTCTTGAAAATCCTACAGAGCACAGTTCTACTGTGCAAGACATGAGCTGGAATTGACTTCATGGCATCTAATAACAATACCTGATTGCCCCAAACATCTCTACCTCCTGATATTCACACCTTTGTGCAGTCCTCTCCCCTTGAGTGTGGGTTAGTCTCACTAACTTGCTTTAAGAAATAGAATATGACAAAGTAATGAACTATCACTTCTGAAATTAGGTAACATAAAGATTCTTCTCTCTCTCTATCCTCCCTGAGAAAATCAAGCTGTCTTGTTGTGAAAAAACTCAATGGCAAAGAAAGTATGGATGCTTCTGGCCAAGAACCAGGGAGGAACTAAGGCCTGCTAATAAGCAGCAAACTGAATTGGGAAGAGGATTCTCCATGAGTAAAGTGTTTAGATGACAGCAGCTTTGTGAGAGACCCTGAGCCAGGATCTTGGGACCTGAGAGGTAATTTCCTTCAGGTAGAAAGTCACAGAGATGACCCTCCAACTCTGCTCCATGGAATGCCAATACCAGAATTCAAAACCAGTAGGATGCCCTGCCCCGACAACACATGTTCCAGCTGGGCTGTTCTTGGATTCCTGACTCACCAAAGCTATGAGATAGTGAATGTTTGTTGTTTTAAGCTACTAAATTTTGGGATAATTTGTTATGCAGCAATAGACAACTAATACAAATACTAAGATGAAAAAAGGCCAGACATGTGATATTGCTAGAAACATTTTGAAACATGATTTCAATTGCTGTTTTCAATAAGGAGTTAACTCCATCTATTTCAGGAGTTAATCAGGTTGGTGGGAAAGAGAATTTCATTTGGTAACAGGAGATGATCGTTAAAAATTAAAAAACACTAAGCTACCATTCTGCAAGAAAGCATGTCTATTAACTTATAATTAAATCAATAAGCATTTATAAGACACCACAATTTGTATGGTAATGCTTTAGATGACAGAATGAAAACAACATAATTAAAAGATAGCCCCTGCCATTTATTGAACTAGAGTCTATTGAGGCATAATCTACTCACTGAGATTAAGCAAGGCAGGTTTTGAAGCCCATTTTCATTCTTCCAGGCCATCTGGATACCTCACATGGAAAGTCCAAATGGACAGCACAGCTTCTAAAATTTGGTTAGCTTACTTCTAGAAATTAGTTTATATAACAGGAGAAGCTGCAATTAAACACCGCATCTGGCAATGTCTGTGTAAGCATGGAGGCAAGGAAATTAGTTTTCCCTCATCTCTTTAAAAATAACCACAAAGATGCATGGATAGAAGAACACTTGCAAGATTATGAATTAACAAATATTTAC
This sequence comes from Orycteropus afer afer, assembly GCF_000298275.1. Lineage (NCBI taxonomy): Eukaryota > Metazoa > Chordata > Mammalia > Tubulidentata > Orycteropodidae > Orycteropus > Orycteropus afer. The sequence goes on from NW_006921595.1 coordinate 1,884,096, forward strand.
TGAGCACCTACTAAGTGTTAGGGACTATAGCATAACAAAGGTGAATGAACTGGTCATATTTTACCCTCACTAAGTTTATCCTGTAGTGGAAGGTGTACAAATAGATTATAACCACATATTATGGCATGTACCATGAGGAAAAGTTCACTGAGAAAGTTTAATTTAAGCTGTGACCTGAAGGACAAAATAAACCAGGATAATCCTAGTGGAGGGAGCAATATGAACAAAGCCTTTAAAATAAGAAAGAATTTGGTCCTAAGGGAGCAGAAAGAAGACCAATGTCTTTGTTACCTAGTGCACACACTAGTAATACACATACCAACAAGAGGGTGGCTTTGAAGACCAGAAATTAATTTTCTCACCCTTCTGGAGGCTAATAGTTCAAATGAGGATCTCAGCCATGTCAATTCCTTCCTTGGTTCTTGGCTAACATCACATGATATCTGTCTCTCTGGTCTCTGTGTCTGATCTGCTCTTTTTATAACTCAGAAGTAATTAGGCTTAAGACAGTCACTACACTGTTGTCGTTATGTGCCGTTGAGTCGGCCCTGACTCATAGCGACCCCTCCTTGGGTTTCCAAGGCAGTATCACTACGGAAGTAGATTGCCCCATCTTCCTTCCGAGGAGTGGCTGGTGGG
>NW_006921595.1:1884834-1901060 GCF_000298275.1 Orycteropus afer afer
GCCCCATCTTCCTTCCGAGGAGTGGCTGGTGGGTTTGAACCGCCAGCCTTCTGGTTAGCAGTCAAGTGCCATAGGCACTATGCTATCAGAGCTCCCACTCACTAGGATGTTCTCATTAACATAACATTAGATTGTGTTATGGAAAGTGATTGCATTACAGCAATCTACAGGTATAGGACAATTAAGCTGGACAATGAATAAGGAAGACCAAAGAAAAATTTATGCCTTTGAATTGTGGTGTTGGCAAAGAATACTGAAAATTCCATGGACTGCTTGAAGAACAAACAAATCTGCCCTGGAAGAAGTCTAGCCAGAATACTTAGAAGTGAGAATGACCAGACTTCATCTCACCTACTTTGGTCATATTGTCAGAAGGGACCATTTCCTGGAGAAGGATATCATACTTAGTAAAGTGGAGGAGGGTCGGCAAAAAAGGGGAAGACCCTCCACGAGAGAGAGATTAACACAGTGGCTGTAATGATGGGCTCAAGCATAGTAAGGATTGTGGGGATGGTGCGGGACTATGCAGTATTTCCTTCTGTTGTACATAGTGTTGCTGTAAGTCAGAGCTGACTCAATGGCACCTAACAACAACAACAAAAACAACAACAAGTATAGGGGCTAGGATTCCAACACATATTTTGGGAGGACACAGTTAAATTCACAACAGCCAAGGTGCCTGAACGGCTGAAAGTATGAATCTAGATGCATAGTGACTGGTGAGGGGCTGGTCAGAGTTCTGTAGGCAGCCGAGAATTTTATACTTCATCTGAAATGCAATGAGAAGTCTGTGAAGGGAAGTAAGCAGAATGGTGATCTGGTCTGATTGGCATTGTTAATAGATCACTCTGGGCACTGTGTGGAAAATGATTGGGAGAAATAGCACAGGAAATAAGGCTGACCTAAGAATTACATAAATAAATTCTATCTCTTGGATCTATACTTTATATATCTTATCTTCACTCCCATTATGTTTCACTCATTATTTTCTTCCACATTCTGAAAGAATTTACTAAACTCATCTTCTAACGTGCTAATTCAATTTTCTGAAGTACCCAATTCTCTGTCTCTATTATGGTTTAAAATTTTGCAGTTGTGCTTTTTATCTTAACACAGACTTTTTAAATCTCAAAATTGCTTTTTCTTCATGTCTAGTTTCATGGATGTAAGATAACTTTTATCTTTTAAAAAGAATTTTATTGTTTTTTTTTCCCCCTTTATTTACAAAATGCAATGAATGTTCATTTTAGGAAGTAATACAAAGCACAAATAAGCAAAATGGAGAAAATAAGAATATAGTTTTAATTGAACACTTCAAATATAAGGCTGAATTTTTGTGGGTGGAGGAAAAACAAAGTCAAAAAGTAAAGACAGATGGAAAAAAAGACCTTGAGTCATCAATTCTTAAAGGTCTTGAGCAGGAATATTGAAATCATATTTAGTCATATCAAAATGACATTTCCAAATTCTAAGGATAAATGACAAATGAACCAGAAGGACATTAGACTAAATACTAGAAGAAATGTTCACAGAGCTATGTGAAAACAGGAATTTTATCTTAGAATTCTGTATGCAGAATACTGTTGTTCTTACAAAAGAGGGAAAGAATGACATTTTTGGACATTCAAAGATGCTAAAAATGTACCACCCGTGTCCATTTTCTGGATAAAGAAAGAAATTAAAATGCTAGGGAAAATCACCCTTCCTTGAATTTCTGAGACAGTATCACTTCACAAGTAGATTGCCCAGTTTTGGGTAGGACTTGGGTTTGAACCGCCAATCTTCTGGTTAGCAGTCAAATGCCTTAGGCACTACACTGCCAGAGTTCCTCAAACAATGATGGCAACAAAAAAGACAGAACACAGAGCACAGAAGAGGAAAAATAAAGACACAATGATGAAGAATGTAATCAGTAAGATTATAAATGAGTTGAGAAGTTTAATGCTGTTATTAAGAGTGGAACCTTAAACTAAAAGATGCTAATCACAAATACACTAAATCTAAAATTCTGGGTTATTAAAAAACTAGAAGGAAGGAGGGTAAAGGTAAGTTAAAAGTATGTTAACATTCCTTTATTTTTGAAGGGTGAAGCAGAAGTTATAAACATTATTAATTCTTGTAGCTCAAAGAGGTAGTTAAATTCTAATACATTTGCTACAAAACAAAAATAAAATTGAAATTTTAGTTGGTTGTTTGTTTTTGTAAATAAAGTTTTATTGGAATCAGGGCAGGGATTGGGGTGAGACAAGTGAGACAGTGCTGTGTAATACAGGATTAGATTTTGTTTTAACATTTTACTCATCATGGGTTTTTTGCATTGATTTTTAATCTAAAAATTTCTCAAATTACCTAGAAGGCAACTAACAATGGCAACTACTTTGTCATCCCCTTAAATTTTGCACTCACTCACCTCACATTAATCCTAGCCTGTATCAGAACTACTTCTTGTTGTTGTTGTCCCCTCCTTGGGTTTCTGAGGCAGTATCACGACGGAAGTAGATTGCCCCATCTTCCTTCTGAGGAGTGGCTGGTGGGTTTGAACTGCCAACCTTCTGGTTAGCAGTCAAGTGCCTTAGGCACTATGCTACCAGAGCTCCTATCTAGAGAAAATAAATTAAACAGAAACTTGACCAGACCTTTGGAAAAAAAAAAAAAAAAAATCACTAAGCAGAAATAACAATAAAATGCACATAGCATAGTGGCTAAGACACTTGCCTGCTAACCAGATGGCTGGCAGTTCAAACCCACCAGCCACTCCTCGGAAGGAAGGTTGGGCAATCCTACTTCTGTAGTGATACTGCCTCGGAAACCCAAGGAGGGGTCGCTATGAGTCAGGTTTGACTAGACGGCACATAACAACAACAACATGAAATAGGGAAGAATAAATAGACAAAATACACCCTGTAAAAACTAATGAAAAGAAAGTAAGGAAAATAACAGACTCAGGAAAAAGAAAACAAAATCAGATTAAAATGAACTTTTTCCATTGATAATGCACCCACTCCTCACTTATTGACATGGTTAGGTTCCAAAGACCAGGTTATTAAGCACAAATCAGCATTATAAGAAAATGGAGGCTGACCACATCACATCACAAAATGGAAGATAACTACATCATTACATAACTGCCAAATCACATCATTACATCATTGCCAAACCACTGAGAATCATGGCCCAGCTAAGTTGACACATAACCTCAAACGTCACAGCCAGCATTGCTCTCGCCTTTCACCTCACCGTTCATTACTGCCAGATGTACATTCTTAATGTGCAAAATAAATGGATGGTAGATTTTTTACTATTATCGTAAATGTGAAATATATAATGACTTAGTCGATAAGTGAGTATTAGGTGTATAGCTATTAGTATTTTTCTTTTTGATAAGTCATATTTATTGCTATTTCTATTAAAACTTTATTCTGTATCAAAGATATACAGAGATATGATTTACCAATTAATTGAAATTTATAATAAAAATAGCAGAAAGACAAGAAAGTTTGCATACAACTATCAAGAGTTTCCCAATGCTCTTCAGAGAAAATTAAAAGTTCTTGCAGTCTCTCCATGGCTCTGCATGATCTGCCCCTAAACAAACTCAATATTTGAGCTCCTCTTACACTAGTCACAGGCCTTCCCTTTGTTTACATGTGCCAAACAGCTTCCACATCAGGCTGTCCTCAAACTGGACTACGTCCTCCTCCATACACCTCCTTTGTGTCCTGCACTGAGATAGATCATTCTATTGTATGTTGTTATCGTGTGCCATCGAGTCTGACCAGACTCATAGCGACCCCTCCTTGTGTTTCCAAGGCAGTATCTCTACAGATGTAGATTGTCCAACCTTCCTTTCGAGGAGTGGCTGGTGTGTTTGAACCGCCAGCCTTCTTGTTAGCAGTCAAGCACCTTAGGCAGTATGCTACCAGAGCTCCCATTCTATTTTATGTCTCCTGTTTTTGTTAGGTGCCCTTGAGTAGATTCCTAATCAGGGACCCCATATGACAGAGTAGAACTGTCCCACAGAGTATTCTAAGCTGTGATCTTTACAAGAGCAGATTGCCAAGTTTTTCTCTTGCAGAGTTGCTGGGTGTGTCAGAACCACCAATCTTGGTTAGCAATGGGTATGCCGAACTGTTGCAAAATCAAGGCTCCAAACATCTCCTACCACCTTGTATTCTTCCCCCATGCCATTTTTTATACTTTGTAAATATTCAGTCCATAGCTCACCCAGTCCTTGTAAATTCCCTGAGGGCAGTGGCTGCCTATTGTACAGCTTTTTAACCAGTGACTTGCATATTGGGTAACACAAATGTTTTATACTTGGCTGCTAACTGAAAAGTTGGCAGTTCAAATCCACCCAGAGGTTTACTTCTGTAAAAATTACAGCCTTGAAAATGTTAAGGAGCACAGTTGTACTCTGCAACACATGGGTTGCAATGACTGAGGGTTGACTCAGTGGCAACAGGCTTAACATAGCAACCAGCATGTAGTATATGCCCAATAAATTATTTGTTGTTAAATGACAGTTAAGTGTTTATTATATGTTTTTCACAATTATTTGCTATTCCTGTTCCCATACCACACATTTTTCTATTATAATACTTTTAAGAATATATTTGTAATTTATAGGGTAAAGCTCTGGCGGTGTAGTGCCTAAGGCATTTGACTGCTAACCAGAAGGTTGGCGGTTCAAATCCTCCAGCCGCTCTTGGGAAGGAAGATTGGAAACCCAAGGAGGGGTTGCTATGAGTCAGATTTGACTCGATGGCAGTGAGTCTGAGTTTGAGCTGTTGTATAAAACTCTATTGGCAACTGCTATATTTTTAAGATCAGCTTGCCCAGTTCCAAAACAAGAAAACAGAAAGGGAAGTTGAGGTCCTGATTGTAACTGCATTATCCCGTTGCAGTCAAGTCAATTCCAACTTATAGCAATACAATAGGACAGAAGAGAGCTGCCCCATACAGTTTTCAAGCCTGTGATCTTTGTGGAAGGAGACTGCCCTATCTTTTTCCCATGGAGCAGCTGGTGGATTCAAACTGCCAACCACAGTTTGGTTAGCAGCTGAGTGCCTAACCACTGTACCAGCAGGATTCTTAATTGTGTTATATATCTGTACTGATCTGGCAAACTTTTCCATTATGTTGTTTCCTGTGCCAGATAACTCAATAATCAAGGTAAGCATGGGCTTACTTGTGCTTACTTACTAATATGTAGTGAACAATTTTGTATTTTTTCATCACATCAAAGATTCTGCTTCTAGATGTGGCTGACAATTATCTCTTTCCTGACTTCAAAACATCATCCTAAAGAATTAATACCCCTTTTAAAATTTATAATCCCTGACAGGGAAAGAGTACCCAATAAGCAAGGTAATCACAAACTGTTCCCTAAAGATTAGTAAATAAGTACACATAAGCCCATACTTTCTCTGTTTATTCAGTAATCCATCCATGTTCCTGTCACAGTCAACCAGGATGAATTTTCCTGTTAACATTATGCCCAGGGTATATGTGTAGCATTCAGTTGGCTGTCACATCTTACACCAAGTCACAGCTCAATCCAAATACAGTAAACAAACATCCCATAGCAGTGATGAGTTGTGGAGAAGGTTAACTTTCTCTCATACTTTGTCCTAGGAGCTCTCTAATTCGATCCAAGCTTTGTGTGCTTCTCTTTTTCCCTGACCATCTACAAGCATGATGTCTTCTCCAGGGACTGGTCCCTCCTGATAACATGTCCAAAGTACAGGAGATGAATTCTTGCCATCTCCCTTCTGATGAGCATCCTGGCTGTACTTTTTCCAGGACAGATTTGTTCGTTCTTCTGTCAGTCCATGATATATTTAATATTCTTCACCAATACCATAATTTAACTGCTTCTGTTCTTCTTTCATAGAGACCCCTCCTTGGGTTTCCCAGGCAGTATCTCTATGGAAGTAGATTGCCCAATCTTCCTTCTAAGGCATGGCTAGTGGGTTTGAACCCCCAGCCTTCTGGTTAGCAGTCACATGCCTTAGGCATTACTCCATCAGAGCTCCCCAGTTCTTCTTAGATCTTCCTTATTCATTTTCCAGCTTTCACATGCATATAAGGTGATTAAAAAATACCATGGCTTGGATCAGGTGCACCTTAGTTCTCAAAGTGACATGTTTACTTCTGAAAATTTTGAAGAGGTCTTTTATAGCAGATTTATCCAAGGCAATATGTCCTTTGGCTTCTTGACTGCTGCTTCCATGGGCTTTGATTGGGATGAAGTCCTTTGTAACTTCAATATTTTCCCTGTTTATCATAATGGTGCTTGCTATTCATGTGTGAGAATTTTTGTTTTCTTTATGTTAAGGTGTACTCTATACTGAACCTTCAGTCTTTGATTAGTAAGTGCTTCAAGTCATCTTCACTTCAGCAAGCAAGGTTGTGTCATCAGTACATCACAAGTTGCTAATGAGTTTTCCTCCAGTCCTAATGCCATTCTTCTTCATATAGCCCAGCTTCTCAGATTATTTGCTCAGCATATAGATTGAATAAGTATGGTGAAAAGCTACAACTCTGATCCACATCCTTCCTGATTTAAAACCATGCAGTATCTACTTGATCTGTTCAAACAACAGCCTCTTGGTCTACATGTAATTTCTGCATGAGCACAGTTAAGTGTTCTGAAATTCCTATTCTTTTCAATGTTATCCATAATTTTTTATAGTCCAGATAGTAAAATAACTTTGCCTAGTCAATAAAACAAAGGTAAAAATCTTCATTCTCCTTAGCTACCCTACATTCATACACAAGTTTCTCAGTCTCTTCTAACATCCATTTTGGTCTTTTCTTTCTATCCTCTCTTTTTAATTACCTTTTACTTTCTTCATGTATGATGTCCTTGTTGCCCTCCAACAAGTCATCTGGTCTTCAGTCATTATTGTTCAATCATTATTGTATTCTCTGCTTTCAGCCGAGATTCATCTGATATCAATAATGGAATCTCTTTTTCCACATACTTTTCTGAATCTGGCTTGAATTTCCAGTCTATGTACTGTTGCAACTATTTTTTAAGTTATCTTCATCAAAACTTTCCTTGTGTGTGATATTCATTATATTGTTAATACTTTCTGATTTTGTTGGATCACCTTTCTTTGGAATGGGCACAAATATGGATCTCTTACAATCAGTTGGCCAGATCTATCTTCCAAATTTCTTGGCATAGATGAGTGAGTGCTTCCAGTGTTGCATCCATTTGTTGAAACATCACAATTGATATCCCATCAATTAATGGGTTTTGTTTTTTGCCAGTGCCTTCAGTGCAGCTTGGTCTTCTTTTTTCACTACTAGCAGTTCTTGGTCATATCCTACCTCCTGAAATAATTGAATAGTGACCAAGTATTTTTGATACAGTATCTCTGTGTATATTCCTTCCATTTTCCCTGGATGCTTCCTGAGTCATTGAATTCCTCACCCTAGAATCCTTCAATACTGCAACTTGAGGCTTCTATTTTTTCTTCAACTCTTCCAGTTTGAGAAATGCTGAGCATGCTTTTCTCTTTTGGTTGTAGTACTTTACTTTCTCCTCTCATGATGCCCTTTGAAATCTTCTGTTCTGCTCTTCTGTGTCATAGCTGTTTCATTCTCCTTAGCTACCCTACATTCATACACAAGTTTCTGAGTCTTGTCTAACATCCATTTTGGTCTTTTTTTTCTATCCTGTCTTTTTAATTACTTTTTACTTTCTTCATGTCTGATGTCCTTGTTGCCTTCCAACAAGTCATCTGGTCTTCTATCATTATTGTTCAACATACCAAATCTGTTCTTGAAATAGTCTCTAAATTCAGGTTGGATGTACTCAAGGTCTTACTTTGGCTCTCATAGAGTTATTTTACTTTTTTACAGCTTTCACTAGAACTTGTGTGTGAGCAACTGATGGTCTGTTCCACAGGTGGCCAATGGCCTTCTTCATATTGATGATATTGAGCTTCTCCATTGTCTTTTTTACACGGATATAGTAGATTTGGTTGTTGTGTATTCCATTTGGCAAAGTCCACGTATATAGTTGCTGTTTATTTTGTTTGAAAAACTAATGAGTAATTCATTGGTCTTGCAGAATTTTATCATGTAATCTCTGGCACTGTTTCTATCAGCAAGTCTATTTTTCCTTTTTCTTTATTTCCAACTTTTGCTTCAGTAATTATCAATAATTACTGATAATTAACAGTAATTATCAATGCAACTTGATTGCATGTTTGATCAATTTCAGTCTCTAGAAGTGGGGAAAAGCCTTCAATTTCTTCATCTTAGTGGGTGTTGCATAAATTTGAAAAATATTCATATTAACTCCTCTTCCTTGTAGGTGTATGGATATTATCCTATCACTGACATTGTTGTACTTCAGGATAGATATTAACATTTTCTTTTTGACAATGAATGCGATGCCATTCCTCTTCAGTTTGTTGTTCCTGGCACAGTAGATCATATAATTATGCAATTCGAAAAAGCCAATACCAGTCCTTTTCAGCTCACTAATGCCTAGGATAATGATCTTTATGTATTGCATTTCATTTTTTATGACTTTCAATTTTTGTAGATTCATGCTTTGTATATTTGATGTTCCAATCATTAATGAATGTTTGCAGCTGTTTCTTCTCATTTTGAGTCCTTCCACATCAGCAAATGAAGGTTCCCAAAAGCCTTACTCTATCCACATCATTAAGGTTGATTCTACTTTGAAGAGGCAGCTCTTCTCCAGTTCCATCAGCTTTCCATCCTGAGGGACTCATCTTCCAGCACTATATTAGACAATGTTCTACTGCTATTCATGCAGTTGTCACTGGACAATTTTTTTGGAAGTGTTTCACCAGGTCTTTTTTCATAGTCAGTCTTTGTCTGGACATGCCACTGAAACTTGTCCACCAACGGTGACCCTGCTGATTTTTGAAATACTGCTGGCATAGCTTCTAGCATTACAGCAACATGCAAGCCACCACAGTACAACAAACTGACAGAAAATTGGTGGATATATGTGCTAGTTGGAGGAAAACAGGCAAGTTTCACCTGAAGTTTTATTTACAGAAGGTTGTAAAAAGTCTAAGGATCCCTGGTGGTGCAGTGTTTAAGCACTTGACTACTAACTGAAAGGTCAGTAGTTTAAACCCACCAGCCGCTCAGTGGAGAAAGATGTGGCAGTCTGCTTCCATATAGATTTACAGCTTTGGAAACCTTATGGGAAAGTTCTACTCTGTCCTATTAGGTCACTATGAGCTGGAATTAACTCAATGGCAATGAGTTTCATTTGGGAAACAAGTCTATGTTCTGTATGCAGGAACATTTTCTTAATAATGAAGATTCTCTAACTCAGTTAACTGAAAAAACCAAACTCACTGCCTTAGAGTTGAACTCGAATCATAGCGACCCCTCTTTCGGTTTCCAAGGTGGTATCACTATGGAAGTAGATTGCCCAACCTTCCTTCCAAGAAGTGGCTGGTGGGCTTGAACCACCAGGTTTCTGGTTAGCAGTCAAATGCCTTAGGCACTATGCTACCAGAGCTCCTCTAACTCAATTAGCCAGGGGAAAAAAAAAAAAAAGGCAACAAAGGAATAGCAGATGTCTGGCAGTTCTAAGCATTCAGCCTTAAGATGCCTCTGGTAATGAGGTGGAGAAGGAAAGTTTCTTACTTATTCTGAATGTACTGCACATTTTATTTTAATATTAGCCATGCATGTGCTTCTTGTTGTTGGGTGCCATTGAATTGTTTCTATCTCATAGTGACCCCATGTGACAGAGTAGAACTGCTCAATAAGGTTTTCTTTGTTGTAATCTTTAAGGGAGAAGACCACCAGGTCTTTCTCCCATGGACCTCCTGGGCGGGTTCAAACTGCCAGCCTTTTAGTTAGCAGCTGAGTGCTTAACTGTTTGCACCACCAAAATTCCTTTATCCATATGCTTAATAATATTACAACCCCAAACTCCATTTATTCTGGTTTTACTTTGGAATGTCCTTCAGAAAAATTTCATACCACAATGAAATCTCATGTTACACAGGGGATAGGTTCCAAAGCCAGCACTTGAGGTGACAATTGTTTATAATCAAAATTATCCTGAAAATCCTATAAACTGCTCCAGAAGAACAGTATGCCGATAATACAAGTTCAACACTGCCAATCTTTCCTCCAGTATTGAAACAGGTTTTTACTTCTTAACTTGAACACACAACGTAGGAGTTGGCTTGTGTTTGGTCAGAGGCGCTATTACAAGAAATATACGCATCTTTAAAAAGCAGAAACACATGCAGCATATAATTTTATTTGTATATGATAAATGGGCATATGATATGACTACACTATTGTCTAAGGAGCTCTGGTGGCATAGTGCCTAAGGTATTTGATGGCTAACCAGAAGGCTGGCGGTTCAAACCCACCAGCCATTCCTCTGAAGGAAGATTGTGCAATCTAGTTCCATAGAGATACTACCTTGGAAACCCAAAGAGGGATCACTATGAGTGATCTAGTGCTGCTATAACAGAAATACAACAAGTGGATGGCTTTAACAAACAGAAAGGAGGAAGGTCCTTATCTCCTTTCAGCATCTGTGGGGCTAGCATTACTTAGAAATTTCCTGTGTCTTGGCATCACTCTTCCCCTGGACCTAGGAGGTTCTCAGTGCAGGGACCCTGCATCCAAAAGACATGCTCCACTCCTGGCTGTTCTTTCTTGGTGGTACTGAGGTCCCTCCCTCTCTGCTCACTTCTCTCTCCTTTTATCTCTTGGAAGATAAAAAGTGATGCAGGCCACACCTCAGGGACTATCCTCTTATATCTGATCAAGGTTGTGACCTGAATAAGGGTAATGACATAAGTAAGGGTGGTACATCTCACCCTAATCTTGCCTCATTAACATAAGAAGCATAACCTAACCATCTTTAACATAACCTAATCCTGCTTCATTAACCACAAGACAAATGAGGATTTACAACACTTCACAAAATGAAGGATAATCACAAAATACTGGGAATCATGGTTTAGCCAAATGGACACGTATTTTGGGGTGACACAATTTGATCCATGACAACTATGTTTCTGTTTATGTGGGTTTTGTTTTTCATATTAAATATATTCCATGTACAGTAGTTTATAGTTTCTATTGTCATTATGAATGATATCTTATTTTTTCATTTCAATATATGTATATATATATTTGTTTAATTGTGCTTTAGGTGCAAATTTACAGTACAGAGTTTGTTTTACATTCAACACTTCATGTACATTTGATTTCACTTCCCAGTTACCATCCCCAACCCTAACCCACTCTCCTCCCTTCCCTACCCAGTAACCCTGCCCCAGTGCCTCTCATAGTTATGCACTCCTGTGTGTCCTGCATTTCCTCCATGTGAATGTTTCCATTTTTTTGCTGGTTATACAAAATAGTTGGTAAAACTATTGATTCCTGTGCATTTATTTTATACTCCACCATTTCAATAAATTGTGTTAACTTTATTAGTAGTTTTAGAATTAATGTTTTTATATTTGTTGATGTATAATCATACAATCATGTCGATAGTAAATAATAATAGTTCCTCTTCAGTTGTAACATTTATATTGTTCCTTTTGTTTTCTTGTATTCTGACATTTTCTGAGACTTCAGAATTTTAAAAATTTTTTTGTAATTACATTAATATCGAGGAACAATGTGTTTCTTAATTTATAAGGAAAACCTTTATTATTTTTATCCCTATTATAATTATTGTTCTTTATTCCTCATGAATTATCTTTATGATGTTCAAGAAATTTCCTTATGTGGCTTATACCAAATAAAACCAAACTCATTGCCGTGGAGTCAATTCCAACTCACAGCAACCCCCATTAGGTTTCCAAGGCTGTAGATCTTCTTGGAAGCAAACTGCTTCATCTTTCTTTCTTGGAGCAGCTGGTGGCTTCAAACTACCAATTTTGGGGTTAGCAGCCAAATGCCTGAACCACTACACCACCAGAGCTCCTTATGTGACTTATAATAAATATAAAATCAATATTTATTTTAGCTTATAAATGGTTACTTCTTTTTTAAGAAGTCCAGTCAAAGATAGCTAGCTAGGGTACAACAAGAGATGAAGTGTATTAAGTAAGTTTATTTGTCATGTTCTTAAGGTTCTTGAGATAGACTTAGATTCTCTTTGATTAAAAAATAATAATAATAATTTAAAAAAAACTCACTGCCACCGAGTTGATTCCGACTCATAGCAACCCCCATTGGGTTTCTGAGGCTGTAAATCTTTACAGAAGTAGATCGCCCAGTCTTCCTTCCACAGAGCATCTGGTGATTTTGAATGGCTGACCTACTGATTAGCAGTCAAGTTCCTTATTCACTACATCACCAGAGCTCCTTAGGGAATTATTTTAAGGGTACACAAGAATATGAAGTAACATGAGGGCAGGGCCTCCACAGTTATGTCCATGTGTTTCCCAGGCTGTGATGGAAAACAGGTTCAGAAGGACCTGGAAATGTATTTTACCATTGCTCAGGGCACAGAGTGTTTCTTTCAGATTTATGCTTTTTACAGAGTCCTTACTGGGCTACTAACCAAAAGATCAGTGCTTCAAATCCACCCAAAGGCCCTCTGAAGACAGGTTTGAAAACATAGCATCACCCTGCATTGGAATCAACTCAACAGCAATGGTATTTTTTGTTTTAAATGTGTTTTAATAGAGAATATGATGAGTTTAGTTTATCACCATCCAATACTTAGCAGAGATTTATTGCAAGCCAATTTAGAGTCAATTGACCTCCTTTATCAGGGGTTATAAGCTTATATGTCCCTGGATGTCCCAAACAGTTAAGTGCTTCACTCTCCATGGCTCTTCAGCTGATTCTGACTCATAGCAACCCTACAAGACAGAGTAGAACTGCCCTACAGGGTTTCCAAGGTTGTAATCTTTACAGAAGAAGCCTGCCACATCTTTCTACTGCAGAGCAGCTGGTGGGTTCACACTGCCAATGTTTCAGTTAGCAACCAAGCACTTAACCACTGAGTCACCAGAGCTCCTTAAGCACGCAACTGCTATCTGAAAAGCTGGTAGTTGAAACCACCCAGAGGTGCTTCAGAAAACAAGCCTGACAAAAAGTCAGCTACTGAAAACACACATGCGTTCTCCATGAGTTGGAATCAACTGACTCCCACTAACAACAACAATAATAAGCTCATATGAATTTTGTTTGTGGCTAATGTTTGAAGGCTAGTCCAATCAGTTGTAAGTATACTCAATATACATTTTATCAGATCAGGCATTTCCATAAAAATCACCAGTTTGAGCCACTTTCTTTAAAGATAGATGTGCATGGAAGATTTGAGGCTTCATGAACATGGTAAGCACTCTGCCCGGTGTATTAGGTTGAATCCTAAATGTGTAGATATTTAAAATAAGATGTTAATTAAATAACTGAATTTTTAAAGAAAATATTTTATTAGCTCTGGTAGCATAGTGCCTAAGGCGCTTGACTGCTAACCAGAAGGCTGGTGGTTCAAATCCACCAACCACTCCTCGGAAGGAAGGTTGGGCAATCCTACTTCCGTAGTGATACTGCCTCGGAAACCCAAGGAGGGGTCGCTATGAGTCGGGGCCGACTCGACGGCACATAACAACAACAATTTTATTCTTTAACTTTTATTATTATTATTAAGAACATGCAACAAATAATAGTTCTCATAATTATTTAACTATATAATACCAAAAGAAGTCAAATATTTTATTGTATAATCAGAGTTATCAAATCATAATGCATTAACATAATATGGGCATTTGTCATGCAGATTCTATTTCCATATGTTAAGATATGTTTCTTGTTTTTTTGGTTTACAAAAATAGCACCTTCTGATTTAATTGAAATATATAATGATCTTCCTGCTGTATGTAACATTTAAATGATTGTGTATAGAACTAAGATAATAGCTGAGCTATTTAATTAAGACTCATGTATCTCAGTTTCTGTGCCTGTTCTTTTTCTTCTACCAGAGTTATAATTTACCTTCTTTGTATATGTGCTTGTGACATGCTACCTAAAGCAAGAGAAATGTCAATGTTACTCATTTATTATATTAATCAAAGTATTTAGTCCCTACAGTAAAATTAATAAGTTGTTCTACTTGTCATAATTTAAATATTGAGTATTTATAATTGCATTCTATGAATAAAAGATGATGTTCTTGATGTCATACCACAATTCCTCTGGTTTTCGGTCATTGGTGTTCAATGCATCAAATCTATTTTTTAGATGGTCTCTAAATTCACAAGGGGTATATTCAAGGTCATAATTTGGCTCTTATGGGCTTATTTTAATTGTCTTCAACTTCAACTTGAACTTGCATGTGAGCAGTTGATGGTCTGTTCCATAATGAGCTCCTGGTCTTGTTTTGGCTGAAGATATTGAGCTTCTTCACCACCTCTTGCCACAGATGTAGTCAATCTTATTCCTGTGTACTCCATCTGGAGAAATCCACATGTGTTAGCCACCATTTATGTTGTTCAAAAAAGATATTTGCAATGAATAAGTCATTGGTCTTGAAAAATTCTATAATACTATCTCCAGAGTTATTTCTATCACCAAGGTCAAATTTTCCAACTACCAGTGATTCTTCTTTGTTTCCAACTTTTGCATTCCTATCACCAGTGATAATCACCACAACTTGATTGCATGTTTGGCCAATTTCAGACTGCAGAAGTTAGTAAAAATCTTCAATTTCCTCACCTTTGGCTTTGGTGGTTGGTGAATAAATTTGAATAATAGTAGTATTAACTGGCCTTCCTTATAAGGCATATGGCTATTATCCTATCACTGACAGCATTGTACTTCAGGACAGATCCTAAAACATTCTTTGTGATGATGAATGCCATGCCATTCCTCTTCAATTTTTCATTCCTGGCATAGTAGATCATGTGGTTGTCTGATTCAAAATGGCCAAACCGGTCCATTTCAGATGACTAATGCTTTATGCATTCCATTTCATTTTTGGCAATTTCCAATTTTCCTAGATTCATACTTCGTACTTTCCATGTTCCAATTATTAATGGATGTTTGCAGTTGTTTCTCCTCAGTTTCAATCATGCCATGTCAACAAATGAAGGTCCCATTGTATCTGGCAATGTTTAGGGGCTATTCATAAAGTTGTCTAGTAATATATCAGTGTTTCTCTGCTATTCATAAGGTTTTCCCTGGCCAATACTTTGAGAAGTGGATGGCCTCATCCTTCTTCCAAGTCTGTTTCAGTCTGGAAGCTTGGCTGAAACCTGTCTCCTATGTGCCACCTGCTGGCATTTGAGACACTGGTGGCACAGCATCCAGTCTCACAGCAACATGCAAGCCACCACTTAACAACAAACTGACAGACAAGTCCATCGTCCTTAGCTGTTCCAAACCTCTCTGCCCTTGCCTTCCCTGGATCCAACCGCCATCAGCCCTGGCTTCCCACTTTCTGTTTTGGGTGGGGGCTCTCTCCCTCCCCTTACCTGGATCAAGCCCCCATCAGCCTGAATTTAGAGACCATCTAAAAGATAAATTTGATGCACTGAACACCAATGACCGAAAACCAGAGGAACTGTGGGATGACATCAAGAACATCATCCATGAAGAAAGCAAAAGGTCATTAAAAAGACAGAAAAGGAAGAAAAGACCAAAATGTGTGTCAGAAGAGACTCCAAAACTTGCCCTTGAACAGAGAGTAGCTAAGGCAAATGAAAGAAATGACAAGGTAAAAGAACTGAACAGAAGATTTCAAAGAGCAGTTCGAAAAGACAAAGTCAATTATTATAATGAAATGTGCAAAGACCTGGAGTTAGAAAACCAAAAAGAAAGAACATGCTTGGCATTTCTCAAGCTAAAAGAACTGAAGAAAAAATTAAGCCTTGAAATGCAATACTGAAAGATTCTATGGGCAAAATATTGACTGATGCAGGAAATATCAAAATAAGATGGAAGGAATACACAGAGTCACTGTACCAAAAAGAATTGGTCGATGTTCATCCATTTCAGGAGGTGGCATATGATCAAGAACCAGTGGTATTGAAGGAAGAAGTCAAAGTTGCACTGAAGGAAGTGGCAAAAAACAAGACTCCAGGAATTGATGTAATACCCACTGTGGTGGTTATGTTTGTGTGTCAACTTGACTAGGCCTGGTTGAGTGGCTGGGCAGCTGGATGTAGTATTCCCCATGATGAGACTGGTAATCAACACCATGGTGGAATCTACTATGGGCAGGTGAGTAG
>NW_006921595.1:1901225-1902078 GCF_000298275.1 Orycteropus afer afer
CTCCAGTGGGCCAGGAGCAGGAGGCAGAGCTGGACCTCAAGGTTGAGGGGCTTTCACCCAACCCCTAGAGCCTGGCACTTTGAACTTGGACTTAAAGTCTCCAAATTGTAAGAATAAATTCCTGTTTGTTAAGGCCATCCCATTTGTGGTATATTTCTTGTCAGAGTGGCACTAGGTAACCAGAACAGAACTTGGTACCAAGAGAGTGGGGCACTGCTCTGACAGATACCTAAAACGTGGATCACCCCCATTGAGATGTTTCAACAAACTGATGCTGTGCTGGAGGCTATACCAGGAGATTTGGAAGAAAGCTACCTGGCCAACTGCCTGAAAGAGATCCATATCTGTACCCATTCCAAAGAAAGGAATGTGGAAATTATAGAACAATTTCATTAATATAGCACACAAGTAAAATTTTACTGAAGATAATTCAAAAAAGGTTGCAGCAGTATATTGACAGAGAATTTCCAGAAATGCAAGCTGGATTCAGAAGACGATGTGGCATGAGGGGTATCATTACTGATATCAGATGGATCTTGGCTCAAAGCAAAGAAGACCAGAAAGACATTTACTTGTGTTTTATTGACTATGCAAAGGCATTCAATTGTGTGGATCATAAGAAATTATGGATAACATTAAGAATGGGAATTCCAGAACACTTAATTGTACTCATGAGGAACCTGTACATATAGACCAGAAAGCTGTCATTCGAACAGAACCAGGGGATACTGCATGGTTTAAAATCAAGAATGGAGTGCATCAGGGTTGTATCCTTTCATCATACTTATTCAACCTGTATGATGAGCAAATAATCCAAGAAGCTGGGCTATATGAAGAAGAGCGTGACATCAGG
>NW_006921595.1:1902418-1918360 GCF_000298275.1 Orycteropus afer afer
TCACTACGGAAGTAGATTACCCAACCTTCCTTCCAAGGAGTGGCTGGTGGGTTTGAACTGCCAACCTTAGGCACTATGCTATCAGATGACATAGAGCATGGGCAAATGGGCTGCAAAAGACCTCTTTCAAGTGCTGAAGAGCAAAGACGTCTCCTTGAGGACTAAGGTGCACCTGACACAAGCCATGGTATTTTCAATCACCTCATATGCATGTGGGATGTGGACAATGAATAAGGAAGACTGAAGAAGAGTCAATGCTTTTGAATTGTGGTACTTGTGAAGAATGCTGAAAATACCATGGACTGCTAAAAGAACTAACAAATTTCTCCTGCAAGGAGTGCAGCTGGAATGCTCCTTGGAAGTGAGAATGGCCAGACTTCATCTCACCTACTTTGGTCATGTTGTAAGAAGGAATCATTCCCTGGAGGATATCATGCTTGATAAAGTGGAGGGTCAACAAAAGAGGGAAGGCCCTCAACAAGATGGATTGACACAGTGGCTACAACAATGGGCTCAGGTATAGCAAGGATTGTGGTGCTAGCACACAGTGTTTTGTTCTGCTGTGCATGGGGTCACTATGAATCAGAGACAACTCAACAGCACCTAACAACAACAAGAACATGAAGAAAAGATTTGTTGGCTTCACTCTCTCTGTTATCCCTTCTGAGTGGGTTTGCCCTCTTTGATAGAAGCAGAAGGTGAAGCCAACCATTCCAATTGCAAACTGACATAATTTCTAGACCCTCAGTCAAATCCTTAGAATCTACCACATCAGAAGAATGAGGTCAATTATCTCTCAGTCCTGATAGTTTCTTTTCAACAATAATGGCCACCTAAAGAACTGAGAAGTCAATCTGAATTTAAGTAGTTTATTTCTACAGACTACAACACCAATATTGGGAGGAAAAAAAAAATATTGAAGAACCAAGGGGTTCATGTACTTGCATGTTCAGTAAAATCACAATCCAAGATCAGCCTCATGCTCTTGTCTTTTCTCCATTGCATGTCACCACCCTGACCAACTATTCCTCACATTTTTCCCATGGTAGAGCAAGTGAGACCACATGTTTATCTATCAATAATTACTATTTAATATTTCCTTTATAGCTTTTGTTCATTATAATAGCATGGTCATGAGTTGTGAGTTCCAGTATTGAGGAAATAGGAAGTGGGACATACAGAGCTAAGTAGGAGTTGGATCTACTCCATTGATTCAAACTTCATCTGATTTCTGGGGTCACTTCAACTTTATAGTTTGAAAGAGTAAGAACTCAGTAGTCTCCTTATCTGACCCATTTTAACCAATATCTTCACCGAACTCATGATTCAACATATTCCCGTTTCTGCAGACTAAACTTAATACAGTTCCCTCTTCCAATAAAATGGGTGTTCAATTAAGTTGAAATGGCCCAACAGTATTCATTAAATATTTCAATTTTCTAGCATTAGCCTTTCGTCCAACTCTGTTTGTATGTGTGTTTATACATGTGTGCATGTACATACACTGACAATATTGCCTTTATCTTAGCAATAGTAGTATTATTAGTATGTTTAGACTATTATTCATTCATTATTCCTTTCACCATTATTTATTGAATGCCTACTAGCTGCCAGATACTGGGGTAGGCAAAAGTTTGGTGAAATAAATCTTATTTTCTCCCAAATAATTCATTTGGGTATTTGTCTTAAAAGCATAAAGTTAAAAGAACAAACTCAAAATGAAACTATAACACGTACCACAGCACATAAAAAACTAGATTTGATGGTCAGGATAAACATATTGTTAGTCACTAGTAGATCCCAGATTGTTGTATAGTTGTTAGGTTCCATTGAGTCAGCTCTGACTCACAGCCACCCTGTGTACAACAGAATGAAACACAGCCCAGTTGTGTGCCATCCTCACAATGCTTGCTATACCTGAGCGCATCGTTGCAGCCACTGTGTCAATCCTTCTCATTCAGGGCCTTCCCCTTTTTTGTTGACCCTCCACTTTACCAAGCATGATATTCTTTCCCAGGGAATGGTCCCTTCTGACAATTGGACCATAGTAGGTGAGATGAAGTCTGGCCATTCTCGCATCCAAGGAGCATTCTGGCTGCACTTCTTCCAGGATAGATTTGTTAGCTCTTCTGGCAGTCCACGGTTCTTTCAGTGTTCTTCCCCAGCACCACAAATCCAAAGCAACAACTCTTCTTTGGTCTTTTCATTGTCTAGCTTTCAGATGTAGATGAGGCTTTTGAAAACATCATGGCTTGGCTACTACTACTATTCACTGTGGATCCAATTCACAGCTACTGCTCCTTGGGATTCCGAGGCGATATCACTATGGAAGTAGATTACACAACCTTCCTTTCCAGGAGTGGCTGGTGGGTTTGAACCGCCAGCTTTCTGGTTAGCAGTCAAATGCCTTAGGCATTAAGCTACCTCCTTAGGCATTAAGCTACCTTGGCTAGGTGCACCTTAGTCTTCAAAGAGACATCTATGCTCTCCAGAATATTAAAGAAGTCTTTTGCAGCAGATTTGTCCAGTGCAATATGATGTTTGATTTCTTGACTGCTGCTTCCATTGGTGTTGGCTGTGGATTCAAATAGCATGAAATCTTTGACAATGTCAATCTTTTCTCCATTTATCGTGATGCTGCTTATTGGTCCAGTGTGACGATTTTTGTTTTCTTTATGTTGATGTGTAATTCATACTGCAGATTGTAGTCTTTAATTTGCATTAGTAAGTTCTTCAAGTCATCCTCACTTTCAGCAAGCAAGTTTGTGTCATCTGCATATCACAGGTTGTTAGAGTCTTCCTCCAATCCTGATGCCATTTTCTTCTTCATATAGCCCAGTGTCTCAGATTATTTGCTCAGCATACAAATTGTATAATTATGGTGGGAGGATACAACCCTGAAACATACCCTCCCTGATTTTAAACCATGCAGTATCCCCTTATTCTGTTCAAACAACAGCCTCCTTCCTGGTCTATGTACAGGTTCCTCATGAGCGTAATTGAGTGCTCTGGAATTCCCATTTTTCTCAATGTTATCCATACTTTGTTATGATCCAAGTGCCCTTGCATAATCTATAAAACACAAGTAAACATCTTTTTGGTATTCTTTATTTTGAGCCAAGATCCATCTGACATCAGCAATGATATCCCTCTTTCCATGTCCTCTTATGAATCCAGTTTGCATTTCTGGAAGTTCTCTGTTAATATACTGCTGCAAAAATCTTTGAATTATCTTTAGTGAGATTTTACTTGCATGTGCTATTAATGATATTTTTCAAAAGTTCTCTGTCAATATACTGCTGCAACCATCTTTGAATTATCTTCAATGAGATTTTACTTGCATATGATATTAATGATATTTTTCAATAATTTCTACATTCTGTGGGATCACCTTTCTTTGGAATGGGTACAAATATTGATTCCTTCCAGTCAGTTGGCCAGGTAGCTGTCTTCCAAATTTCTTGGCATAGACAAGTAAGTGTCTCCAGCACAGTATCCATTTGTTGAAACATCTCAATGGGTATTCTGTCAATTCCTGGGGCTTTGTTTTTCACCAATTCTTTCAGTGCACCTTTGACTTCTTCCTTCAACACCATTGGTTGTTTTTTTGTTTTGTTTTAATTTTAATTGTGATTTGGGTGAAAGTTTACAGAGAAAACTCACTTTCTATATGGCAGCTCACATACACATTATCTCATAACATTGACTACAATTTCCCACAATGCTACAGCTCCCATCCCACTTCCCATACTTACCTCTTCCCTATGTCCTTCCCTCCCATGCACTCCTGTCCTCAAGCTGTCTCCCTGTTTATCCACAGCCTTTCTATTCTCCCATGATTGATCTCTTCAAGGAGTATATCTACCTATTGTAAATATTTAGCTCATATGCCTGTCTTCTGTTTGGTTGGAAACCACAGGAGTGGGTTCAATTCCAGACCTAAAGGATAACTAAGGGCCATAGTCTCAGTGGTTCCATCAGGCTCTATCAGACCAGCAAACCTGGTCTTTTTTTTTTTTTTTTCCATGATTTTGAGATTTGTTCCACTTTGTTCTCCCACTCTATCGAGGATCCTCTACAGATATGCCCCTCAGAGTGGTTGACAGTGGTAGCCAGGTACCATTTAGTTTTTCTGGTCTCATAGTCATATAGGCTGAGGATTGCATGGTGTCATTTGGACTAATTGTTTCCATGTGTCTTTGGTTTTCTTCATTCTTCTTTGCTCTGGATGAGGGGAGACCCATCATTGCATCTGGATGGCCACTTGCAAGCTTTTATGACCCCAGTTGCTACTCACCAAAATAGGATGTGGAACAATATCTTTGTGTAGTATGTTATGCCAATTGAGCTTGATATCCCCTGCCACTATGGTCCCGAGCCCACAGGTCCAACTACTTGCTCCCTCTGGGTAGCTGGCTATGGCCAAGAGGTGACTACAACCTTGCTCCTTGTCATAACAATGCAACATACTGCCATGGAGTTGGATCCCACTCATAGTGACCTCTCCTTGGGTTTCCAAGCTGGTATCACTATGGAAGTAGATTGCCCAACCTTTCTTTCGAGGAGTGGCTAGTGGGTTTGAACAGCCAGCCTTCTAGTTAGCAGTCAAATGCCTTAGGCACTATGTGGCCTGGGAATTCTTATAGAACATTACAAATACACTTGTAGAGACATTGTCTGCCAACCCTATACATGATCATGGGCACACTTCCACCAGCATGTTGTTGTTGTTATGTGCTGTCGAGTTGGACCTGACTCATAGCAACCCCTCCTTGGGTTTCCAAGGCGGTATCACTACAGAAGTAGATTGCCCAACCTTCCTTCTGAGGAGTGGCTGGTGGGTTTGAACCGCCAGCCTTCTGGTTAGCAGTCAAGTGCCTTAAACACTATACTACCAGAGCTCCCTCCACCCTGCATAGACACACCTAATCATTCAGCCTGTCCACCCATCTATCCACCTGTATATCAATGTTTTCTATCACTGAAAAGGTAGTACTGTATGTGCAAAAGGGTTCATCTTTGCTGTGTGTACCTCCCACATACATGTTTTCCTCTTCCTCAATGCCATCTTGTTGGTTACTTCAATACAATTGGTTCTTGATTGTATTCTATCTCCTGAAATTGATGAACATCAACCAATGTTTTTTGTATGGTGTGTCTACATATTCCTTCTATCTTCTTTTGATGTTTCCTGCATCATTCAATATTTTGCCCATAGAATGTTTCAGTACTGCAACTTGAGGCTTGAATTTTTTCTTCAATTCTTTCAACCTGAGAAATGCTGAGCATGTTTTTCCCTTTTGGTTTTCTAACTCCAGATCTTTGCACTTTCCATTATAATAATTGGCTTTGTCTTCTCGAGCTGCTCTTTGAAATAGTCTGTTCAGCTTTTTTATCTTGTCATTTCTTCCATTTTATTTAGCTACTCTCCACTCAAGAGCAACTTTCAGAGTCTCCTCTGACATCCATTTTGGTCTTTTCTTCCTTTTCTGACTTTATAATGACCTTTTGCTTTTTTTATGGATGATGTTCTTGATGTCATCCCACAATTTCTCTGGTTTTCAGTCATTGGTCATTGGTGTTCAATGCATCAAATCTATTCTTCAGATGGTTTTTAAATTCAGGGGGAATATAATCAAGGTCATAGTTCAGCTCTCATGGATTTGTTTTAATTGTCTTCAGTTCACCTTGAACTTGCATATGAGCAATTGTCTGTTCCACAATCAGCTCCTGGCCTTGTTTTGGCTGAAGATATTGAGCTTCTTCATTGCCTCTTTCCACAGATGTAGTTGATCTGATTCCTGTGTATTCCATCTGATGATGTCCATGTGTATAGTTGCCATTTATGTTGTTGAAAAAAGATACTTGCAATAAATAAATCATTGGTTTTGCAAAATTCTATCATGCAATATCCAGCATCTTTTCTATCAGCAAGCCCATATTTTCCAACTATAGATTATTCTTCTTTGCTTCCAACTTTCGCATTCCAATCACCTATAATCATCAATACATCTTGATTGCATGTTTGGTCAATTCCATACTGCAGAAGTTAGTGAAAGTCTTCAATTTCCTTGTCTTTGGCTTTAGTGGATGATGCATAAATTTTAATACTAGTAGCACTAACTAGTCTTTCTTGTAAGCCTGTGGATATTATCCTATCACTGACAGCATTGTACTTTGGGATGGACCTTGAAACATTTTTTGTGACAATGAATGCTACACCATTCTTCTTCAGTTTGTCATTCCCAGCATAGTAGAGTATATGATTCTTTCATTCAAAATGACAAAATTAGTCTGTTTCAGCTCACTAACGCCTAAGATATTGATCTTTATGCTTTCCATTTCACTTGACAACTTCCAATTTTCCTATGTTCATACTTTGTACATTCCATGTGCCAATTATTAATGGATGTTTGCAGCTGTTTCTTCCCATTTGGGTCATGCCACATCAGTAAATGGTGGTCCAGAAGGTTTTACTCCATCCACATCATTAAGGTAGACTCTACTTTGAGGAGGCAGCTCCTCCTCAGTCATATTTTGAGTGTCTTCCAAACTGAGGGGCTCATTTTTGGCACTGTATCAGACAATGTTTCAGGGCCATTTATAAAGTTTTCCAGTAATATATCAGAAAGTGATTCACTGCTATTCATAAGGTTTTCACTGGCCAATTCTTTGAGAAGTGGATGTCTCCTTCCTTCTTCCATGTCTGTCTTCATGTGGAAGCTTCACTGAAACCTGTCCACTATGGGTGACCCAGCTGGTATTTGAAATACCAATGGCATAACCTCCAGCCTCACAGCAACATGCAAACCACCATAGCATGACAAACTGACAGATGAGTGGTGGAGATCCCAGATAGACTTAGCTTATTAGCAAAATAAATTGGGGTGTGGGGGGGTGTATTTTGTTATTCTGCTTTTGTGCTCTTGATTTTATACTTGGCATTCCTGATTAATATGTTTGTATCTAAAGATAATATGCATAATTCATAGAAACCTATTCTGAGAAGACTTCCTTTTCCAGGCAAGGTGTAGTGAAAAGGAATCAAATTTAGCACATATGTACTCATCCCCCCACACATACTCCTGAAAAAAAAAAAAAAAAGTCTGGACAAAAATACCTGAAACAACAGTTTAAACATTGGACATTATATGGTGCATGACAAACATTCCTGAGAGAGGAGAAATAAATGAGATGAGCCATAGGAGAGTTTCCAGGCTGTCTTAGTCTGGGTTCTCTAGAGAAGCCAAACAACAGAAGCGTAGAGAGGGAGAAAAAAAAAAATTATCTCAAAGAAATGGCTCACACAGTTGTAGAAGCTCACAATTCCCAAATCCAAGACTTAGATATCAGGCTGGAGGCTTCTCCTGACTTACGTAGCTTCAAGGACTGATGAGCCCAATATAGGCAGGTAAGATGGAAACCTATTGGCTCATAGGCTGTGAAGGTAACAATCTCAAGATCAGCAGACAATATGGCAGGCCACTAGTTCATACCCAAACACTGGAAGTCAGAACATGATGAACCAAAAGCAGGATACAGATTGAGTAAAAAGCCAAAGAGCTTTGCCAAGATGACTATATGTCCTGGAAGTAGGCCACACCTCTGAGGAAACTCCCTTTCAACTGATTGGCTGCTTAGAGCAACTCTAATCATGGAGGTGATTACATTACATCAGATCTTATCATGGTGAATGAATACATTATAACTGCTAAACAACTAAGAATCACAGCCCAGCCAAGCTGACACACAACCTTAACTAACACAAATTCTTCTTCATTTTTCTTTATTCATTTTGTCCTTAGGAGTCAAAATTCATCACTGCCTGCCTTCTAGATATTTCTAAGATGGGCACAGTAGGGACCATTGACCAGTGAGAATGTAAAAGCTTCTCTCTAGATCAGAGTTCTCTCTGCATTCTGGAGTGATCAGTCATGCCCAGAACATTACTTACCTTCCCAAAACGAGCAATAAGATGTCAATGATAAGATTAACCAACCACTTTATATAACATCCTGATTTTAAAGGGAATAGTTGATGACACATGTGGAATTTGGATGCAAGAAGGCAACATCTAGGGACTATAAAATAATAGATGCTATATTGTTGAGAAAAGTTGAAGACATTTGATTCAGATCTTAATTCTCCTCAGTTTTGTATATGAAGATAATATGTGTATTTCCTAGAAATCTATTCTGAGAAGACTTCCTTTTTCCAGGTAAGATTCACTGAAAGGAACTAGATTTAAAAACACACACCCTT
This sequence comes from Orycteropus afer afer, assembly GCF_000298275.1. Taxonomy (NCBI): domain Eukaryota; kingdom Metazoa; phylum Chordata; class Mammalia; order Tubulidentata; family Orycteropodidae; genus Orycteropus; species Orycteropus afer. The sequence goes on from NW_006921595.1 coordinate 1,910,681, forward strand.
CCCAAAAACACAATACACAAAACAACATTCTTAGACATTGGACATTAGACAGGGTATGATAGTGATTCCTGAGAGAGGAGAAACAAATGAGTTGTGTTGTGAAAGTTTCCAGGACATACGACAGAGAGAGGGAACACAGGCAGAGGCTAAATGTCTCAATTAGTTGAGAAAACATTGTTGGGAGTCTGGGGAGGACAGGGGCTTAGAGTTATTAAGGCAGAATTGTATAGAGGAGAAAGATGTACATAGAGAAGGAGAGCTATAGAATGTCTCCCTTGAGTCTTCAGTTGCATTCTGATCAGTGGATTTGTGTGAAGAAACTACTCTAGGTTGGGGAAAGGACTATCTAAAAAGATTAGAAGGAACACTACTCAAACTAATTCAGGTATTCAAATCTCAGAACTGCTACTGGTTGTGTGATCTTGAACAAGTTGTTTACAATCTCTAAACCTCAGTATTTTCACAGAAAAAAAAAAGGAGACAATACCACTGACACTAGAATTATGTGGAGAATCAGAACTGTATATTAAACACACAGCACAGGACCTGGCATCCAATAGATGTTCAATAAAAAACAATATTCCCTGCCTCACAAAAGAAAAATAACACAGCACTCAGAAAGGTTTATGTTCCCACCAACCAAAGAAGAAAAACCATGTAATTCATGGACATTTCATGGAGTACTCAGAAAGGTATTTGTTCAATACCAGAGAAAATAAAAGCACTTGATTAAATGCTATTCAGCTCCCACCTAAGAAAGCTGAAAATCAAGTCTTGAAAGGATCAAATGATTTCTAAGTAACTCAAGTGAATAGCAAAACAAAGATCAAGAATATTTTGGTAACAGAAATATTCAGCACTCATTAGGTAAAATTCACAATGTCTGGTATCCAATAAAAAAATTACTAAATAAGTAAAGTTACTAAGTATGTAAAAATTACTAAGTAAGTAAAAAACAAGAAAACATACCCCAAAATTAGGATAAATCAGTCAATAGAAACATATTCAGAAATGACACAGGTGATAGAATTAGGAAAAAAGGACATTAAAAAATTATTACTATATTCCATACATAGAGGAAAGATTAATCATGTTAAGGAGAGACATATAAGATATAGAAAGACCTGAGTCAAATTTGTAGAGATGAAAATTCCAATGTCTAAGATAAAAAATATATTGAATGAGATTGACAGTAGTTTAAACAAAACAGAAGAAAAGATTACTTATTTTTACACAAATAACTTATGTTTTATATGATTTTTTGCAAATTGCCAACTTCTTCATGTTTGGCTTCTTATGAGTGTTATGTATGTGAGGTGTGTGTGTGTGTGTTCATGTGTGTGCATATACATGTTATTTACAAGGGTGCTTTATCTGTGAAAAAAATTCAGTAATGAACTTGAAGATATAGCAATGGAAACTATCCAAAATGAACCTGTGGTAGTTAAGGTTGTTGCCAACTTGGCTGGGCCTAGTTGAGTGTCTGGGCAGCTGGTGGTAGTTATTCCCCATTATGAGACTGGCAATCAGCTCCATGGTGGGATCTGCCACAAGCAGCTGTGTAGCTGCTTTAGGGATGTGGTCTGCTTCCTGTATATAAGAAGCAGCTTTGGGAATGGTCTCTAGCTTATGGCACACTTGAACCCTGCATGTAGCCAAGTTGTTGTTCAAAAGCCTGCCATGCCCTGCCAATCTTGGGACTTTTTCTGGACATTAATTGGTGGCCTGCCATGTTGTTTGGTGATATTTGGATTGTGCCTTTTCACTTGTTAACCTTGGGTTTGTCAGCCTCAGCAGCCAACTGCTGCCTGAGTGAAGAAAAGCCTGTAGCTTCAGTGGGCCAGGAACAAGATGCAGAGCTGAAACCCAAGGTTGAGGAGCTTTCACCCACCCTCTAGAGCCTGGCACTTTGAATTTGGACTTCTAGCCTCCAAAAATTATAAGAATGAACTCCTGTTTGTTAAAGCCATCCCATTTGTGGTATATTCCTGTCAGAGCGGCACTAGGTAACCAAAACACAACCACATAGAGAAAAAAGACTAAAATAAATTAACAGAGCACCAGTGACCTGTGGGGCAACTTCAAGCAGCGTAATATACATGTAATTGGAGTCTCCAGAGAACAGCATGAGAGGGAAGCAAAAAATATTTGAAAAATAATGATTGAAAATTGTCTAGATTTGACAAAAACTACAAACCTATAGATCCAAGTTCAGCAAATTCCAGGTAAAAGAAACATGACAAAAATGACATTAAGGAATGTCATATTCAAATTTCTTAGAACAAATGATTAAGAAAAAAATCTAAAAAGTAGCCAAGAAAAAAGTTCATGTTGCACTGTCTGCCAGAAACAATGCAAGTCAGGAGTGAGTGGAATAACATCTTTAATAGTTTGAAAGAAAAACTGCCAATCTAGAATTCTATACTTTGCAATGAAATTTTTCAAAAATTAAGGCAAAGTAAAGACTTTTTCAGACATACAAAAGCTGAAAGAATTCATTGCCAACAGATCTGCCTTGCAATAAATGCTAAAGGAAGTCCTTCAGGTGCTAAATAAAGGCATAAAGGTCATCAGAAATGGTAAATATCTGACTAAATATAAGACTTTTTTTTATTACTTTGTTGAAGGATAATTGATTGCTTAAAACAAAAATGAAAACAACGTATTATGGTGTTTATAGCATATGTAGAAGTAAAATGTATGACTACAATGGCACAAAGGCCAGGAGGGAGAGATACAAGTAAACCACAGTAAAGTTATTTTGTACTATATGAAGTGGTATAATATTGGTTAAAGGTGTTGTTATTGTTGTTGTTGTTATGTGTCGTCGAGTCGGACCCGACTCATAGCGACCCCTCCTTGGGTTTCTGAGGCAGTATCACTACAGAAGTGGATTGCTCCATCTTCCTTCCGAGGAACTTAGAGATGTATACTATAAACAGTAAATCAATAACTAAAACAAACAGCTATGACAAATGAGTCAATATAGGAGATAAAATGGAATCATTAAAAAAAAATCCAAAAGAAGTTAGAAAAAGTGAAAAAAGAGAACATAGAACAGATGGGATAAATATTACCTATTCTGAGGAAATAATCTAAAATTCAAAAGAAACAAAAGTGTTTATCACAGCACTATCTATAACACAAAACACTAGAAACAACCCAGCCAATGGTAGGAAAAGAAAAAAAAATGGTAGGAAAGCGGTTATTAACTGACATTATGAAATACTACACAGACACTAAAACTGACATTTATGAAGAATTTGTAATAACATGAGAAAATGTTTGTATTATGAAGTAAATTAAATTAAGGTAAAACATAAAATTTTATACTGAGCATTACCTCAATACCAAAAACCATGATAAACAAAAGGACAGAAAAAAAAATGGGGAAAAATTGAACAGTGTGACACTGTTGGTTCTTTTCTTCTTCTCAATGTTCTATAATAAGCTTATACTCATTTCACAATCAGAGAAAAATAGTTTTTAAACTTTTAAATTTTGTCAGGCCCTGTGCTAGACCTTATTTGCACATTGTCTCATGATTCTCTAGGATAAGCTTGCAATAAAGGAATATTTTGTCCTCTTTTTTATAAGGAAATTGAAGCTCAGAAACTATAGATATTTCTTCATGTAGCTAGCAAGAGTTAGATTTTGGTAGTTACTGGTACCTTCTGTTTAATATTTAGTTTTTTAACCTGAGAGTCAGAAACCAGTATGTCTGATTCCAAACCCCATAGTATGTATTTGTTGCAGAACTAATAATAAGAAAGGGTATGTACTTCCCATTATTTGTGTACATTTGTTTTCCAATTTGGGAGACAAAAGATATATAAGATGAAATGATATAATTCTATCTGATTTTTTATTTATTTTTTTTTAAATCTGATTGTTAGATGTGCACTGAACTTGATGTTATTTTTCTAATAACAAATCTTACTTCTAATAAACACAAAAAGCAAAATAGCAGCCATAAAATTCTTCAAATTCTTACAAGCAGCATCTTCTCAAAGAAGAGATCTTAACTGAGACCACAAATCAGTTGCCTGATGGAATTTAAGACAAATTAGAGGCTTTATTCATTGAATGATAAAAACAAAGATCAACTTGCTGTTTGGAAAGTCCCTATGCTTGGTTGTCTTATAAAATACCAAGCATTAGCATATTACTGATGTTTTATACATACTGGCACACATGTACAATAAGTGTGTGTATTGTCAATTGTTATTCTTAATCACAGAACAATTTGTTATTTACACCACCTTAATTGAAGCTGAAGCTAACTACTTACACTATTTATAAACACAGAGAAATCCATTTATAAAATATCTCAGTTATCAAACTTGAAAGAAGATTTATCCCAAGAGCAAATGACTTCAAGAAATCTACACATTATTGAGATATTTGTAGCAGGCAAGACATTTATAGCATTTACACTTTGATTTTCTTAATATGTTGAATCCTCTAACTAAAGAAATCTGATCCGATGCAAAGAGAAAGAAAAATATTGTTTGTTTGTTTGTTTTTAAATGCCAATTGCCTGGAGAGTAGACGCAAGGCTTGTGTTCCTTTGAAAAATCCGAAGCTACAAAGATGATTTTCAAAATTAAGGGCAACTCACAGCTGAAAATTATACCTTTGGGCAAAGGGCCAATTCGGGATGCATTTCACTCTGATTTGGAGCCGTGCCAAAATTGCTCAGTCCCATTTGTTCAGTTTTATAGCTAAGGAACAAAAAGGAAATAGGTACTGAGAGTGTAGCTGAAATGGGGCCGTTTGGAAGTCAGTATTTAAGGTCTTGCTAAGATGCATGTTAACATGTAGAGTTGCCTAGTGAGAACAAGAATCACTGGGCGTTTTCAAACAACCAAGCAGAACACGACTGTAGAAGGAACGCTGCCTATCAGTGGCGCCTTTCAGCGTCCCTTAGTCTACTCGTCAGCGGGAGAAGTGGGAGCGCCTAGGAAACCCAGGGCCAAACAAGACCAGATTTTGATATTAACATGAAAACCAGGATTTGTTATAATAGCCTGGGAAGTTGACAAGACCCATTTCTAAAGTAATGCATGGTATAATCTCACCTGATTACCATACAAAACCCGTTGTTTATTTTCACTTTACACCTACATTAACTGCTAAAGATCAAGGTAATTGGATTTGACAGTGTTCACAAATGAAACCCCCAAAATAACTTTATTAATACTACTACTATTTTTCATGGTGCAGATGAGAAACACCAGCTTAATTTTGCCTCGTGAACCTACAAAACAAGACTCACTTCCTGTGTTTTTTAGTCGAAAAAACTATCCTTTTTACAATGTGACAGCTTTTGAAAGATCTGATTGTAGATGATATAGACAAGCAGAAAGGAAAAAAAAAAAAAAAACCTGAGAAAGCCACTTTTAACAAATATGTTAGGGTATTATTTTCATTGTTTTATTATAATATATAACACACACACACATATATAATATATATATCACACATATATATATATAACTGAAAAAGATATTTTTTATGCAGAAGTAGATCATTCTGCTTTGTAATGTGTGTGTATGTGTTTTTATTTCACTTAACCATATATCATTAACAGCTTTCCATAAGACTACTATTTTAAGTGAGGTAAAAAAAGATTTTTAGTATCTGTTTTTTAAATAAACTTTAGATGGAACATGACACTGTTTAGCAGAAAATATTTCTTTCTCAGACTCCACACACCATCCTACAAGGAATTTAAATGACTGTTGTTCTTGTAATATATACTACAATTATTAAAATCTCAGTTTTTGGAATAAGGAATTCAGATGTAGGTTGGAGTTCCAATTCCTTTCAGCTGCATGACTCTTGGAAAATTATATAAACTTTCAGAGCCTAAGTTTAGAGTTGAGATTTTGAAAAGACTAAGTGAGATAATATATATAAAATACTTATTTCAGAAATACTATAGGCCATTAAACTAAAAAAAAAGAAAAAAAGCCAGAAAAAACTTACTGTTGTCGAGTGGATTCCCACTCATGCAACCCCTCCTTGGGTTTCCGAGGCAGAATCTCTACGGAAATAGATTGCCCGGTCTTCCTTCTGAGGAACACCTGTCTTCTGGTTAGCAGTCAAATACTTTAGGCACGACGCCACCAGAGCTCCTACTCTAGACCATTACTACTTATTTATTCTTCTATGCTGTGTAAAAATCATAGTTAATCCTTCCTATCTGTCAATTGACTTGCTGTCAACTCAATTCTGACTCATAGTGACCCTATGGGACAGAGTAGAATTGCCCCATAAGGGTTTTCAAGACTGTATGTAATCTTCAAGGAAGCAGACTGCTACACTTTATGCCTTTTTTGCCCTCAGAGCAGTTGGTGGATTTGAACCACTAACCCTTTGGTTAACAGCCAAACAATTAACCACTATGCCACCAGGGCACAGAATCACTGTACTAAAAAGAATTGGTCATTGTTCAACCATTTCAGAAAGTAGCATGTGCTCAAGAGCCAATGGTATTGAAGCAACAAGTCCAAACTGCCCTGACGGTATTAGTGAAAAGCAAAACTCCAGGAATTGTCAGAATACTCATTGAGGTGTTTCAACAAACAGATGCAATGCTGGAAGTACTAACTCATCTATTTGTTGTTGTTGGTATGTACCGTCCAGTCGGCCCCGACTCATAGCGACCCCTCCTTGGGTTTCTGAGGTGGTATCACTACGGAAGTAGATTATCCAACCTTCCTTCGGCAGCTACCTGGCCAACTAACAGGAAGAGATCCATACTTGTGCTTATTCCTAAGAAAAATGATACACTAGAATGTAGAAATTATCAAACAATATCACTAATATCACATGTAAGTAAAATTTTGCTGAAAAATGATTGCAGCAGTCCATAGACACAGAACTCCAGAAAATCAGGCCAGATTAAGAAGAGGATATGGGACAAAAGTTAGTCATTGTTGGTGTCAGAAGGATCTTGGTTCAAAGTAGAGAATACCAGAAAGATGTTTACTTGTGTTTTTTTGACTGGGCAAAGGTAGTTGACTGTGTGGATCAAAATAAATTATGGATAACATTGCAAAACATGTGAATTCCAGAACACTTAATTGTACTCATGAAGAATCTGTACAGAGATCATTCAAACACAACAAGGGGATACTGCATGGTTTAAAATCAGGAAAAGTGTGTGTTGTAGTTCTATCCTTTCATTAAACTTATTTAACCTATATGTTGAGCAAATAATTTGAGAAGCTGGGTATATGAAGAAGAACACAGCATCAGAATTGGAGAAAGACTCACTAAAAACCCATGATATGAAGATGATACACTTTGATTATTGAAAGAGAAGAGGACTTGAAGCACTTACTGATGAAGATCAAAGACAGTCTTCAGTATGGATTACATCTCAACACAAAGAAAATAAAATATCTTCACAACTGGACCAATAAACAATATCATGATAAATGGAGAAAAGTTTGAAGTTGTCAAGGATTTCATTTTACTTGGATCTACAATCAATGTCCATGGAAGCAGCAGTCAAAAAACCAAACAACGTATTGCCTTGGGCAAATCTGCTGCAAAAGACCTGTTTAAAGTGTAAAGAGAGAGTGGCCAGCAAGATGGCGGACTAGGCAGAAAGACTGCACAGACCCTCTTCAACAAAGAAAAGGGAAACCAATTAACACAGACACAGTA
>NW_006921595.1:1921760-1923711 GCF_000298275.1 Orycteropus afer afer
TATGAGTTGAACATTTACCTCAAGTAGATACACTCCTTGGAGAGAACAATCATGGGAGAAAGAAGGGCTGCTTATGCACAGGGAGACAGCTCGGGGACAGGAGTGTATGGAGGGATGGATACTGGGAAGAACTAACTATGGGGAGGAAGTGGGAGGGAGCTGTTGCATTGTGGTAAACTGTGGTCAATATCATGAGACAAAGTGCTTGTGAACTGCTGTATGGAAAATGAATTTGCTCTGTAAATCTTCACCCAAATCACAATAAAAAAATAAATAAAATGAAGTGTAAAGAGAAAAGATTTCACTTTGAGGACTAAGGTACACGTGTCCCAAACCATGGTATCTTTAATCTCCTTATAAGCATGTGAAAGCTGTACAGTGAATGAGGAAGACCAAAGAAGAATTATGGGATTGATGAAAAATATTAAACATACCATGGACTGCCAGAAGAATGAACAAATCTGTCTTGGAAGAAGCACAGCCAGAGAAAGAAAGACCAAAGAAGAATTGATGTCTTTGAATTGTGGTGTTGATGAAGAATAATGAAAATACCATGGACTACCAGAAGAATAAACAAATATATCCTGGAAGAAGTACAACCAGAATGATCCTTGGAGGTGAAAATAGCCAGACTTTGTTTCATTTACTTTGGTCATGTCATCAGAAGGGACCAGTCCCTAGAGAAGGATATCATGCTTGTTGAAGTCATGGAGGATCAGAGAAAAAGGGGAAGACCTTCAATGAGATGACTGACACAGTGGTTACGATGATAGGTTCAAACATAGCAAGGACTATGAGATGGTGCAGGACTGGTCAGTGTTTCATTTGGTTGTACACAGGGTCTCTGTGAGTTGGAATTGACTCATCGGCACCTAACAACAGTTTCTTAAAGTGATTTAGAAAATGTTCCATCTATCTTTTCATTTGATTTAGAATACATAAATAATAGTAATAATATGTCCTTCAAAAGCTACATATGCTATCTGTGTTGTACCTGTTTTTAATGGTAGATGTTCATCTGATTTCTTTTCTAATTTCTTTTATGAAAATTGTTTCAAGTCTTCTCCTTCCACTGTTCCTCACCCTCCTCCTTCTCCTTCCTCTCCCTCCTCCTTTCCCTCCCCCTTTCCTTCCTCCTTCTCCTTCCTCTCCCTCCTCCTCTCCCTCCTCCCTCCCTTTCCTCTTTCTCCTCTTCTTTCTTCTACTCTTTCTGTTCCTCTTCTTCTGACTTCAGCTCTGACATACATTTACTTTTATTTGTAATTTTTTAAAAAAACTTATTTTATTTAAAATTTCTACTGTTTTTGTTTTCTATTTTTATATTTAGCTTTGATCATTATTAATTAATTTTTGCAATTTTTTTGTCTTTTAAAAACTGCTTATGTTCAAAGCTTAGCTTATTTTCAGTCTTTTCTTCATATCACTTCTTACTCCATCACACACCTTTCCTCTGGGTTCATTTTCTTCTCACTGAACTTTAATCCATTAGTAGTTCTTTAAATGAAGGTCTGTAGATTATATACGCACTTTGTCTGTATGTGACTGAAAATGTCTTTATTTCACCCTAATTTTGTGTCACCATGGTTTAAATACAGGATTCTACATTCATAGTTATTTTCTCTTAGCACTGTGAAGATGTTATTCTATTGTCCTATAACATCTATTGTTGTAATTGTCAATTTTTTAATTACTCTTTTTTCCTCTCTCTCTCTCTCTCTCTCTGGTGGCTTTTATAGTTTTCTCTTTTTTCCTAGATTTTTTGATAATTTGCTGTTATGTAATCACATGAAAATTCACTTTCACTTACTCTTTTCAGATTGCATATTTTTCTTTACTCTGAGAACTCATATATTTCTTTGTTGTTGTTGTTGTTAAGTGCCGTCGAGTCGTTTCCGACTCATAGCGACCCCATGCACAGCAGAACGAAACACTGCCCAATCCCGCACCAGCC
>NW_006921595.1:1927976-1934688 GCF_000298275.1 Orycteropus afer afer
GCTACTCTGTGCTACGCCCGTGCTTACCTTGCTCCCGAAGACCTGGTCCCTCTCGGTAGGGTAACAAGGGAACGTGTTCAGTGCAGATCAGTGAGCCCGCCTTGTTTCAGTACCTATGCTTATATTTCTTTAAGTACAGAAAATTATCAGTCATTATTTCTTTCAATATTGATTCTATCTATATTCTACAGTGTTGCCTTGTGAAACTGCTTTTATCTAGTTGAATTCTCCCTCATTTCTCCATGGCTCTTAACTGCTCTTTCATGTTTAAATCTTTTGTTTCCTTTCTGAACAGTATTCTGGTTGATTCTTCAGGCCTATATTTCAATCCAATCCACCAATTTCACAGTCAACTCTAATTTTGCTCCTTTTCTAGCCTCCTTAGTGATTACTTTTAAACTGTATTTCTAGTGACTATGTTTTTCATCCCTAGAATTTCCAGCAGATCCTTATTCAAATCTATCCTTTCTTCACATAATCCAAACCTTGCCTTGTGGATTCCATTACATCTTTATTATTTTAAAAATATTTATTTTCAAAATTTCTTTCTAATTAATCTTTTGTCTTCTGTTCTGTAAATATAATTCCACCTATACATTGTATCTGCTAACTATCTGTCATGACTCTGTCATGGCATTGGGAATTAAGAAATCCATTTGACCACTCTTGGAAAAGAGAAGAATACAATTGTTGTATACATTCTTAAGTCTTTCCATGGGTTAAACTCCTGTGACCATGAGTCCCAACCCAGAGATCCTAGGACCTATGAGGGAGAGTTTATGAACCTATAGTCTTTGAACATGGTGGTAGATTGAATAAATAATATAAATTTACTTACATATGTATTTTCCTGTCTTGAGTAATAATAGAAGGAGCTCTGGTGGCAAGCTCCTTATTTTATTACTCTAAAAAATAATAATAAAGGGCTCTGGTGGTGTAGCAGGTAAGGCATTTGGTTGCTAATCAGAAAGTTTTCTGCAGGAGGAAGATGAGGCAATCTACTTCTGGAAAGATTTACAGCCTTGGAAACCCAATGGAGGTCACTATGAGTTGAAATCTACTAAATGGCAGTGGGTTTGGTTTTTGGTTTGAGTAACAATAAGTTCAGTAGGTAACACAAATTTTCTTTATCATATTCCTCATCATCTTCTTTGCGTTCAAGAAATGTAATTAAGTGAATGAATCAATGCACAAATTGATTATTTAAGTACATTTAAATATAACATTAATTAATAATAATAGCATTCATTTAAAACAATGTCACTTGGGAACCTTCAGAAATTAGATAAACTTGACATTCCATGGCCTATGGCCTATCAAATTTTTCTCTAAGATTTATGCAAATTTCTGAGCAGCTTGCATTCTCTAGTTCATTTCTGCCTTGAGGCACTTGTATTCTTACAGGCTGTCTTAGATGTCCACATTTCAGTCTAACATGAAACCTAGCTCCTTCAGTTTTGACAGCCAAAATTCACTTGCATCAAGCATTTGTAAATTCACTCTCCTTTATTGAAATCTGTGTGTAAGTGTGGGAAGATCAAAGGGAAATCGTGTATCAAGATAAAAATTCTTCCCTTTGCTAGTTCCTCTCTCTTTCCTCTCTCTCTCTTCTCACACTCTTGCTCCCATTCATTCTCTTGTACTCTCCCCAAACTCCAAGTTGTTCTCTCTGTATTATGGAGAGTAATTTACTCTTAGCAGACAATACTCCAGTCCACCACATTTCCACCATTGCCCCCACATAGTCACCATAAGCTTTTCCCAAGGAAAGATCTTTCTCTAAAAAGTAATACTGATGCTCTTATTTTCTCCTGGTGCTTACTCTAAGACTAAAATCTCTATCTTGTTACATTTACCTAGATGTTTATATGATTATTGTAATACAGATTTATTTTAAGGTGTTAAATTCATAACAGCTTTGTCATCATATATTCTGTCAATCAACAAATATTAAAACTGACAACCACTATTGTGTTAGTATGTTGTTAGTATGTTTGTGGTAGTCATCAGTGCCATTTACCCAATATTTCCAGTTCTCTCCTCCTTCTGAGCCTACAGTGTTATGGCACATTCTGACCCCTCCCCCCCGCAGTTGGTTGTGTAATGTGACTAGTCCTGGTAAATGAGTTGTAAGTGGGAGTGATGACAGCTACTTCTGAGCTAGGTTTTAACTGCCAGGGGAGAACCTCCAGAGTTCTGCTTTTCTGTCTACTTCAATGATCAGAAATGATGACTGCTCCACCAGCCTGGGAATCAGCCTGGCCACAGTGATCAAGGCTACCATTGACTCAGGATGATATATAGGGTGATCCAGAAATAAAATTGGTGGTTCTAAGCAGCTGACATTTGAAAGCTGATTGTCATCACCACCTAATGTGATGGGTAGAGGATCTATGGCATCTTTTGGCAAGAGCTTCTAGTGTTTAAAAAGGTCATGAAGCATTTTCACGGGAACTCTGGAATCCTGGGCTAGGGGATAATAATCCCGACCATAACATGGAAGATCTAAGGCTTTGCTTGGTCCATACCACTCGTAGTGAATGTTACACTGACCAGCTCACCCTAATATTTTAATTGGCTTGTTTATAGTTGGTTTCTTTCCACAAACATTTTGAAGTATCACATAACCAAAATCATGGACAAGATGTAGATAAAACTGAAAAATAAAATTAGAATTATACAAAAAGAGAGAGAGAGAGAGATTGCAACTATATTGTTGTTGTTGTTACATGCCATTGAGTCGGACCCAACTCATAGCGACCCCTCCTTGGGTTTCCGAGGCAGTATCACTACGGAAGTAGATTGCCCAACCTTCCTTCTGAGGAGTGACTGGTGAGTTTGAACTGCCAGCCTTCTGGTTAGCAGTCAAGTGCCTTAGGCATCTACATAAATTGACAAATCCTAAACTCCTCATGTTCAATCCAATTTGAGTTTTAATTTTGGTTCTAAGAATCTTGGCAGGCATAACAAAAAAGAGAAACAGCACAAACTATATAACTTTTATTAATGAAAAATAGGTAGCATTCCTGGTTTAGGGAGAGAGGGACAGAGGATTGAGGAGGGGTAGAAAACATCACATAATTAAGAGAAGGAAGAAAAAAGAAAATTCTACTTCTAAATTTTGGCCTATAGAGTAAAAAGCACATAGAAGGGGTATACCCTTGCATGTTACCAAGATTAAATGCTGAAATCCTTTTAGAAGCCACAACTAGCCACTGACCAATATGACACATTTTTATTTTTTTACAGGTAAGTGTTTAACTCTGTATGAATCAAAATTGGGTCCTATTCTTCTTCTAATACTGAACTGACAAAGCAAATCAGAAAACCTTTATGTTAAAGACAGCTGAGCATTGAAGTGAAATAAAACTCTGATCAGGGGATTTTTATTTCCCTGGGACAAAGTACAATGAGAATCGCTATGAAACTGCAGTACATAGCTTATTGTTAAATTTTGTGTGTAAGTGTGTGTGTATACATGCACGTGCTGCGCTTTAATGTAGCTGATTCAGTTACAAGTGATATCAGAAGATAATTTAAACACATTTTTAGGAAATAGCTGTGTTCTTTTATGGGCAATCTACTTCGGTAGAGATACTGCCTCAGAAACCCAAAGAGGTGTCACTGTGAGTCAGGATTGACTCAACATCAGTGAGTTTGGTTTGGTTTGTTTTTTTAAAATAAACAACAGATAAGTTAGACACAGTTAAGTAAGTGCCTTACTCACAAGCATGTGTTTAACGTTTGAAATTTTAAAGACTTAATATGTTTGGATTGTTTAGCACTTTTTGGCTGCTAGCGGAGCATAAAAAAGGCAAGAATCCTAAGTTAGAATAAAATTTTGATTTGTTTGTATGTTTTCTGAAGGAGAAGTTGCTAAGTAGCAAAGAACATGTTTTTGTTTTTCCTTTTTTTAAAATTATAGAGAACATAGTGGACTCTGTCAGTTTCCCTTTCTGGCATCCATTTGCCCATCTTCTAGTATCAACACCTTGCTTCTTCTCTGGAGAACCACCCTTCTTTCTTGGTCCATGAGATTTGAGTGGGCATTGGTGTTGTTAGCTCTGACTCATGGAAACCTTATGTATAGCAGAAGAAATGCTGCCTGGTCCTGGGCCATGTTCATGATAGTTGGTATATTTGAGTCCATTTTGTTATTGTTGTGTCAATTCATCTCATTGAGGGTTTCGCTTGTTCTCATTGACCCTCTACTAAACATAATGCCTTTTTCTAGCAATTTGTCTTTCTTTTTGACATGTTCAAAGTAAGTGTGTCGAAGTCTCAACATCTTCTCTTCTAAGGAGTGTCTGGCTGTATTTCTTCTAAGATTGACTTGTTAATTCTTCTGGAAATCCATGATATATTTAATATTCCCCACCAACGCCACAGTTTAAGTGCATCAACTCTTCTTCTGTCTTCTTTTTTCACTATTCAACTTTGACATGCATATGAGGCAATTGAAAAGACCATGGCTCGGGTCAGATGCATCTTAGTCATCAAAGCAACATCTTACCTCAAATTCCAGTAGTAGGCAAGTGATCTGGTTTTTTTTGTTGTTGTTGTTATGTGTCGCCGAGTCAGACCCGACTCATAGCAACCCCTCCTTGGGTTTCCGAGGCAGTATCACACGGAAGTAGATTGCCCCTTGCCCCATCTTCCTTCCGAGGAGTGGCTGGTGGGTTTGAACCATCAGCCTTCTGGTTAGCAGTCAAGTGCCTTAGGCACTACACTACCAGAGCTCCTGGCAAGTGACCTATGTCTTACTAACTACTATATTTCATCTCTTTGGCCAGATTATTTGGTTCAGGGGTATGACTCAGTAGAACCCTGAACTTCTCCTAGCAGAACCAAGAAAGAAGCACATACTCTTCTCTGTATTTTTAAGTTAATATGATGTAAGCCTGGGGTTGTCAGAGGGCATTTTTCACGGATTGAAGGGAAGAGTCAGCTAGAGAATGAAACTCACAGGGAGGAAAGCTCTAAGGGAAAAATAGAGACAGAATCCCAGTTCCGTTGTTTGAGTGCTCAATCTAGCTATGTCTGACTAGACTTTTTTTATTATTATTATTTGAGTGAGCCAATAAATTCCCTTTCTTTCTTAAGTAACTTTTATATAATTTTATTTACTAGTTCACTTATTTGGCAATTATTTTTTTAAGTATCTATTGTGTGCTAAGCATTGTTTAAACATTGGTGATGTAATAGTGAACAAAGTTTTTCCCTCATAGAACTTACATTGATGGTCATGTAACAAGCAAACATATCAGTAAATGTCAAATGTAATGCCAGGTATTGATGAAGCTCATGAAGAAAAATAAGGCAGGGTAATGAGATAGTAAGCGATAGGAAATAGTTTAAAAATGGGAATTAGGAACAAGGAAGCAGAGACCTGAAAAGGTGAAGGGTACAGAAAGGATTGGGGAATAAAATTTAGGCAGGGGAATAGAAAGTTCAAACTAAGGAGGAAAGTGCTGTATGTGTGAGGCCACTGTGGAGTGGCTGACACAAGGCATGACAGTATTTCATTTAGAGGCTCTCTGACCCACCATTTATTCAGGTTTTAGCACATGCAGAAAAACCCACTGGCATCCAATCGAT
This sequence comes from Orycteropus afer afer, assembly GCF_000298275.1. Taxonomy (NCBI): domain Eukaryota; kingdom Metazoa; phylum Chordata; class Mammalia; order Tubulidentata; family Orycteropodidae; genus Orycteropus; species Orycteropus afer. Next base: position 1,933,575 of record NW_006921595.1, read on the forward strand.
TCCAACTCAGAGCAACCCTATTGGACAGAGTACAACTGTCCCCATAGGGTTTCCAAAGCTGTAAATCTTTAGGGAAGCATACTGCCTCAGCTTTTTCCTGTGGACTGGCTAGTGGATTTGAACCACTGAATTTTTGGTTAGCAGCCTGTTTTAACCACTATCTGTTAGTTCTATTAGCACTATAAAACAAACAAACAATATAGCCACTAAACCCTTGCCATCCAGTAATTTCTGCTGTGTAGGTTTGAACTACCCACCTTTCAGTTAGTACTTGAGCACAAAACTGTTTGCACCACCCAGAGACCTAACTATAGCTAGAACTTAAACAAAAATATGACAAAATAGAGCAATCCATGAAACAAGTATTTGAGCATATTTTGAGCATTGCCTTATGCAACAAATGGAGTTCCAGAAAGTGATAAAATTATTGTTGTTTAATTTTATGAATAAATCCTACAAGAAGGATGCTTCATCTAGTTTTTCCCAAGACTAGAAGTTCTGAGGAGGCCATTTTGATACTACCAGTATCATTATGAGTTGCCATCAAGTGGACTCTGCCTCATGGAGACATCATGGGTTTCAGAGTAGAACTGTACTTCATTGGGTTTTCAATGGCTGATTTTTTAGAAGTAGATTGCCAGATCTTTTTTTCAAGGCACCTCTGGATGGATTTGAACCTCCAATCTTTCAGCTAGTAGCCTAGCACATTAACCGTTTGCATCATCCATGGACTCCAATTCGACACTACTGTGTGATTATTTAACCACTGTTAGTTTTTGCTGCTTGGTAGTTTTACTACTTCCAATCTGAAAACTTTTTTTTATGCCAGTTTCTTTATTCATCATCTGTGGCCTTTTGTCAGAGTTAGCTGTAAAATGTAAGAGAGGACAATGTACTCAGATGAGAGAAATTTGATGTTGTCAAGCTTGGTGTTTTTTGTTTTTGTTTTTAGGGAAAGCATGCATGTGGAGACTAGGTGCAAAAACGGCAAGGAGGCCACATGTTCTGACCTCCTCTAACCCTACAAGGGGAAGGCAGGATTACCAGCAGTAACCCAAGGCCTATTACTGCAAGGCCAGACATGCTGCCTCCCTCCAGCCCTTTCACCAACCGT
>NW_006921595.1:1935088-1939665 GCF_000298275.1 Orycteropus afer afer
CGTGAGAGAGAGTGGGAACCTCCCAGAACATTGTATTGTGCCACGCCCAACAGAAATAACCCAGGTGGGTGACTTTAAAATCAGGATCTCCTCAGTTGCTAATAGCAATTCCCACCTTGGAGTTTACAAAGACTTATGGGTAGAAAAGCCACACTAAGTAATTTACTACACCGCACTAGGTCTTGTTCAAAAGTAGTGTTTACTGATTTGAGTGAAAAAGATATAATCAAGCATTTCTTTGCCAAAAGAAGAAAATATCTAATGTTTTTACGCAAACATAATATTTCTCCCTAAAAAATAAGTCACAAAACTTTCATCTATGAACTGTTTCTGCTGTGTTCCTACATTCACCAACACTATGACATCATAGACCATCAAGGTATGTGTGTGACAAAGTCTTCCTGCTATATTAGCAGTGTCACATACCACTCATTCTTTACATTTTAATATAGAGTCACAACCTGCTTAGCTGATTGAGAAAAGTACACTTTTAAAATTTTGTGAATTGAGCTGATGAAATAACTATCTTAAAAATAGTGGAGTCTAAAATAATTAATTTAAAAAAAGTAATGGAGTCAAAATGTCAGAGTCAAACATTAGAGTGCAAATGTCATGTGTTCCTCTGAGCACCATAATTTTGACCCTAATTTTCAGATATTGTTGACTTATTCCAGATATTTATCTATAAAAGTGTTTTCTAATATAAATAGCTTGTTTCTCAGTTAAACAGATTTGGAAAACATTGGATTAAAACAAAGTTAAACGAGTTTCTTTTCTAAGAGTATTTTATATGATTTATGAATTGCCAAAAGGGAAAAAAATAAGATAAAGCTTTTTTCTTGCAGAATATTTCATGTGAATTTAGTGGCACATACTCAGGGAAATGTTGATTATCTACAGCAAATGTGGAGGAGTATTTTAACTTGGAGTTTTAATCATATGAAATCAACTCCTCTACAATAAGAATAATGCAGATTAAAACTAAAATGAGATGCCATTTTTTAGCTCCTAGATTGGTAATACAAAAATTAAGACAGTGAACTATATTGTTAGGCTTGGGAAAACAGGCAAGCTCATACAATATTTGGGATAGATATTAATACAAGTTACATGGAGGGCAAGATGTCAACATATATCAAAATACAAACACACATTCCCTTTAACCAAGCAATTCCACTTCTAGCAATCTATTTAACACATTGACTTCCACACGTATAAAATACTGTACATATAAAGTTTTCACCTCTTTATGGTTTACAATAGCAAAATAATGGAAACAACCTAAGCATTCAGAAAGAGATATTATATAAAGAACTTTCACGACATTCATGCAATGAGTGGTATACTATATACCTGTAAAAAAGAAAAAAGGCATTCTATTTTTGATAATAGGAAATTAATTTGTAGCAGACAAAAACTCTCACCAAAAACCACCAGAATAGCTGGATTTAAAAGAAGTTTGAAGACAACAGTGAGTTATCAAGTCACCAAGGATTTGGAAAGCCTAGACCTTGGAAAGAAGAAAAACTCTGTGAGATGCCTCAAGACATTTGTCATTTTCAAAAGACAATTGAAAAGGCAGAAAAATTGAGAAATTGAGCAAAAAGAGACTACTAAGAGGCAGAAAAACTAAGTAGAGCATTTAGCAATCTCAAGATATGGTGAAAAAAAAGTGGGGGGCATTCATAGCTACTAAGACATTGAGGGTCCAAGAGAAGGGAAGCAGAGAGAATTGAACATAATGGTGTATAAAGATTTTCATTTTTAAGAACTTATAGATCCCTAATTATCTTGACCAAGAGCTCTAGTGGCCTAGTGCCTAAAGCATTTGACTGCTAACCAGAAGGCTGGTGGTTCAAACCCAACAGCCACTTCTGGGAAGGAAGACTGAGCAATCTACTTCTGTAGAGATACCACCTCGGAAACCCAAGGAGGAGTCACTATGAATCGGGATCAACTCCATGGCAGGGGCCAGTTGTCTTGACCAAGAGGAACCATTCTCAAAGTGATAGCCAAGATGTTTAGAGCTATTGGCAGTCTCACAATGCTGCGAAGATATTTTAAATGAAGTTCAATTGCTGCCAAGGAAAAGGGGCAAGTTTAAATACCCTCCTTTCATTTGGGATCCCCTAAAAACTATACCCTAGGAATTAGTGGAAAGTAGAAGTAGACCAGGCATTACTATCTTAAAATTGCTCAACTTCTGATTGAATTAGGGTGATATTTCTATTCTAAGTGTCTTTCAGAGCTGAAAGCTCATGTGAAAACACCTCAATATTTCATTGAGTCTTCCATGCAATTACATTGACTGCCATGCAATTAAAAATTATCAGACGTAGCAAGAGCAAGGCCAAAAGAAAAAATAAAACAAAACCAGAAAACAGATAATAAAAATGCTCAAAAGACAATTGAGTTTTTTGTGTAGATTTTAGTTAAAAACATGTTCAACAAAGTAGAAGACAAGGTGGTGAGTCACAATCAGAGAATTGAAATACGCATTTTAAAAAAATTGAAATTCTAGAACATAAAAATGAACTTACGGAAATTAAGAACTCAATTTAAAAACAAAAAACAAGCTTGCTCCCATCGAGTTGATTCTCACTCATAGCAACCCCCACTGGGTTTCCAAAGCAGTAAATCTTTATGGAAGTAGATTGCCCCATCTTCCTTCCACAGACTGGCTGGTGGGTTTGAACTGCTAACCTTCTGTTTAGCAATAAAATGCCTTAGGCACTATACCACCAGAACTCTTTAAGTGGGTTAATTAGTTAATTTGACACAGCTGTACAGCAGATTACCAGCACAAGTTACTGTCAAGTCAAATCCAACCCATGACAACCCATTGTATCAGAATAAAACTGTGCTCCATCTGGTTGTCAATAGAAATCTTTCAGAAATAAATCACCAGGCCTTTCTTCCAAGGCACCTCTGGGTGGACTTGAGCCTCTTCACTTTTAAGTTAACTGCCAAGTGTGTTAACCATTGACCACCCAGGTGCTCCATGTACAGCAGATTAGTGATCTGGAAAGTGTTGTTGTTATGTTGTTAAGTGCCGTCGAGTCATTTCCGACTCATAGTGACCCCATGCACAGCAGAACGAAACACTGCCCGATCCCGCGCCAGCCCCACAATCCCTGCTATACTTGAGCCCATCATTGCAGCCACCGTGTCAATCCATCTCGTTGAAGGCCTCCCCCTCTTTCGTTGACCCTCCACCCTACCAAGCATGGCATCCTTCTCCAGGGAATGGTCCCTTCTGACAACATGACCAAAATAGGTGAGACGAAGTCTGGCCATTCTTGCTTCCGAGATCTGGAAAGTAGGTCAGTAGAAAATATCCACACTAAAGAACATGAAAAATTTGACACTACAGAACAAGCATATTCACATATGAGTTTCCTTCATTCTGGAATATTGGCTCTTTAAGACATGGCTACTTGTCTGGTTACCTAGTGCCATTCTGACAAGAAATACCCCAAATGGGATGTCCTTAACAAACAGGAGTTTATTCTCTTACAGTTTGGAGGCTTTAAGTCCAAGTTCAAAGTGCCAGGCTCTAGGGGTTGGGTGAAAGCCCCTCAACCTTGGACTTCAGCTCTGCCTCCAGCTCCCAGCCCACTGAAGCTAGAGGCTTTTCTTCACTCACATAGCTGCTGGCTGCTGACACGAACAAGCCCAAGGTTGACAAGTAAAAAGGCACAGTCCCAATGTTACCAGATCACATAGCAGGCCATTAATTCAAATTCATTTTTAAGTCCCAAGTTTGGCAGAACATGGCAGGCTGCTGAACAACAACATGGCTACATGCAGGGTCCAAGCATGCCATATCCTAGAGACCATTCCCCAAGGCTGCTGCTTCTATAAGGGAAGCAGGCCACATACCCAAAGGCAGCTGCTCACAGTAGATTCCACCACGGAGTTGATTACCAGTTTCATCATGGGGAATATTACATCCAGCTGCCCAGCCACTCAACCAGGCCCAGCCAAGTTGACACACAAACTGAACTGCCACAGCTACCTTACTTTCTAAGGACTTCAAGTAGCTTTACTTTTTGTTTGGAGTTTTGATCCACTTCTTAAATTGTTCTTAGCAAGAGGTTAGGTTTACAAAAAGCTAACTCTTCATTATTGGATGCTGAATACATTTCTTGTTTTGTTTTTCTTTTGGTTTTGGTTTGTTGGCTTGGGGTTTTGACTTGTTTACTTCTACATGGTACTCTATTTATTATTTGAATTACTAAAATGTCTTTTTCCAATAGTTATTTATGCACATAACATACATGCAATTGGAATAATACAGCAGGAAGTGATAGAAAATGAGTATGCAATATTCAAAAGAGATAATGATTGTGAATTTCCCAAAACTGATGAAAGGCCTAATGCTATTATAATTCTCAAGCAAGATAACTATGTTGTTGTTGTTGTTGTTATGTGCCAGTGAGTTGGCCCGGACTCATAGCGACCCCCCCTTGGGTTTCCAAGGCAGTATCACTACAGAAGTAGATTGTCCAACCTTCCTTCCAAGGAGTGGCTGGTGGGTTTGAACCATCAGCCTTCTGGTTAGCAGTCAAGTGCCT
>NW_006921595.1:1939790-1940880 GCF_000298275.1 Orycteropus afer afer
GGGTTTGAACCATCAGCCTTCTGGTTAGCAGTTAAGTGCCTTAGGCACTATGTTACCAGAGCTCCTGAAGATAACTATAAGGAAGTATAAATAAAGTCACACCTAGGAAAACATGGTAAAGTAGCAGAAAACTGAAAAAGAACCAGAGAGGAAAAAAATATATTATCATCAAAAGAATAAAAATAAAAGCTACAGGTGACTTTTGAACAAAAAGAACACAGAAGATAACAAGATAACACTTTGGGTGTGTGTTTTGGATGACTTTTACAGAGCAAATGTGTCTTCCATTCAACAATCCATACACATTCTATTTTGTGACATTTACTGCCATCCCCACACTGTAACAGCATTCTTCCCACTTCCTTCCTATGCTCACCCCTTCCCTTCTTTCTTCCTTCCCATCTCCCCCACCCCCACCTTCCTAGTTCTATCCCTGGGCAAATGCTGTTCTCTTGTTCTTATAAGCTTGATTGTTCTAATGACTGCATTCCCCCCTGATATTTCTCTTCACCTTATAAGTCTGTCTATATTTGGCTGCCAGCTGAGTCATGCAGGTTAAGTTCAGTTCCTACCTTGAAGGCTGTCTAAGGGCCATAGTCTCAAGGGTTTCAACAGTCTTCATCAGACCAGTACACTTTGTCTTTTTTATGGTTTTGAATTTTGTTCCACATTTTCCCCACTGTATCTGGGATTTCTTATTGTCATCCTTTTCAGAGTGATCAGCAATGGTAGCTGGGCACCATCTCCTTCTTCTGGTCTCAGGGTTATGGAGACTGGAGTGAATGTGCTTCATTAGTCCTTTAGACTGATTGTTTCCCGTAGCTTTGATCTTCACTCTTTGTTGCTCCAGAGGGGAAGACCAATAGTTGCACCATAGAGGGTTGCTCACAAACTTAAGATCCTAGTTGCTACTCACCAAAGTAAGATGTTGTTATTGTTGTTGTAGAACATTGTTTTTGTGTACTATGTTATGGCAATTGACCTTAGTGAATAAGATGGCACTGTTAAAGTGATGACAGAAAATAATTACCAACGTAAAATTCTTTACATAGAAAAAATGTCTTCAGAAATGAAAGCAAAATAAAGACAG